>NW_007253134.1:0-508 GCF_000164805.1 Carlito syrichta
GAGCGGCCACTGCACTCCAGTCTGGGCGACAGAGTGAGACTCCAACTCTAAAATAAAAAAGTAAAAAATTAAAAAATAAAAGCACAGAGTTAAAACGTCAGGCCTGAATGTTGCACCATGATTTGCTTAAACTAAGAAGAAAATGGTGTAAATGAATGTTCAGTTAACATGGCCAAGGAAAAGCACTTTAAACAAAGGTATGACTTACAAATTTAAAGCGGTCATAACTTTTGTAATTACATTCCAGCTACATTCCAGCAAGTTGTATCTTGGTTTTTCAGATTACTGGCTTCAGGGTGAAGCCTTTTAAGGAAGAGGGAGAGCCTAGGAAGCATGCAGCCTGGAAGGTATTCACACATTTCTTACCCAAACACACAAGGAAGTAACTAATAGCCATTCATTGTCAGTCACTGCCAATTATCTCTAACATATATATACACATATACGTATATATGCACACACATACATATTAACCTAGTTGTTACATATCCCAAGGTTAAATTTCCAA
>NW_007253134.1:922-5529 GCF_000164805.1 Carlito syrichta
CTTGACTCTAGGCAAGCTTGATTGCCACTATGAGATATCTCTGATGCCTGGCACCTGGAAGTCTGTTCTGAAAAGACAAAGTCAGCAAAGTTAATTTTGCCTAAAATGTGCATTTCTCCAAAAACATAGCTTCTACGCTCTCATCATTGTATTAAGGTTTAGGAACAAGATGAAAAATGGCTTTCGGCTCTCGATCTGTCCTTTCATTGTGGACATTGAGAATAGCAAGAGGAAGGAGGGACAGACAGGAACAAATGGAGAAAAAGACAAAATTTAGTCTACTGAATTCCCAAAAGTAAGATTCAGAAGAGAAAAAGCAAAAAGGCCATTAGCTTTTAATTAAACTGATGTTTAACCATAGAGCACTAAAAATAGTCCTTTCACATCTCTTATTACCAGGAACGAAAAAAGAAAGGATTCTTGAGGCTAGCCATGACACTATTCCATCTACCTCATGTGGCAACTCTGCAGATTACCACAGCTATTCCTGGAGAGGGACTCGAGGAGACAGTACCCGTGTTGCCCAAAAAATTGCTCTCAGAGATAGACTTACTATAAACATAAGTCAAAAAACCCCATAAAGACAGGACTCTTTAAGACAAACATGGGGAAACAAGGATAAAGGAAAATACTTTTCTGAAAAGAAAAGTGATCAAACAATATGTGCATTCCTACCACAGAGTACCCAAAGGCGCACTAGCATCACCACAAGCCAAGACTAGTCACGCATGGAAATGTAATTAATTTTGGTTTTTTTTTTAGTTAAGATCTCACTCTGTCACTCGGGCTGGAGTACAGTGGCATGATCATGGCTCACCTCAACCTTAAACTCCAGGGCTTAAATGATCCTTCCACTTCAGCTGCCTGGGCAGTTGGGACTACAGGCATGAACCACTGTACCTGGCAATGAAAATGTTTTGTTTTGTTTTTTTTCATTAAAGAAAATTGATGAGACAAACTGTTTTTCTTAATTGTTGTTCACTCTCCAGAGTGCCTTCAGGGAGAGAGACTAGGAGCCTGGCTTAGTAAGAATGCCTACCCTTTTGCCAGTAAAACTGGCCCCTAGGCTTTCCTCTCTGCAACTTCTAGTCGTATACTTAAAAATAAATAAAAGTGCTATGGCTTTTACTTTGGAATTCTGGCCATTAGCTAACAACGCACATTCGTCAGTTAAACAAAGGCTGATTGGAGTCAGATGGTGGGTTTTACCTCAGCACCAGTAGAAAAGTAGTGGCAGATTTTAAAACAGGTGGAAAAGAAAAATAGAGAATTTAGAAAACTCTGTAATTAAACTCTATCGTTGCAAGCCAATCTATGAGCTCTGGTGTAATTTATCCATCAGTTAAAAAATGTACACTGAAACAGTCAATAAGATGTCGCCAGCTGGAGTACTGGAAAACCAGACATGATCTCGAAACTTTTCCGTTTACACAAATACTTGCAGTGGAGGCACCAAAGAACCGACAGAGTACTCAAAGAGGTCGTTCTCCAAGTCTTTTTTCATTCTTAACCAATTTGAGAGTAATTTCGGGAGAAAGGGCAGTGGAATAGACACTTTAGAATGCACCTCCAAAATCAAAATTAGGATTCACAGTTTCCTTGGGAAAGACCAGTTCAGAATAAACGAAGGACCATCAAAGTGGGAGGACCACCTGAGAAGACCACCTGAGAAGAAGCACAAAGTCAGTAGGGCTGCAGTGGTCTCCTGCTGCTAACCAGCTCTGGATTTGAGTTGAACTCCAGTGTTCCCGATATCTTCTGTGATTCCCCATGCTTTTAGCCTCAATTTGTTGAAGAAAAAATGCCAAACTCTGTAAAATATTTTAGGATAGTTTATTCTGGCCAACTTGAGGACCCAGACCTGTGGCATACATCCCAGGAGCTCCTAAGAATGTGTGCCCAGTGTGATTGAGTGGTAACTTGGCTATACGCCATTGAGGAAAGCAGAAGTTAAAAGAAACCAGAAATTGATGCATGTGAAACTCGTATTGGTTCAGTATAAGGGGAGGAGCGTTTCCGAGCAGGGGCCCACAGGACGGAGTCAGACTCCATGGTTTTCTACTTGACAACCAGTCAGCATTGTTACCTAATGAAACGTAAAAGTAATAAAGGAAAATGGGCAGCTTGAGGAAGATAAGAGATCAGAGTTTCCTTATATGTAGATGGAGTTTTATGGTTGGTAGTGGTAGACTTCAAACAGAGCCTGCAATGTCTGAACATGCCGGTATAGAGTCCTCAAAAGACAGCATCACAGGGTCATAGAACACTTTGATTTTTCCTTCTTTATTTGCTAGAGTCAGGTTGGAGAGGAAATCACACTAAAAATTAGTCATTTGGCAATAAAAAGGGAAAAAGTCAGTTTCTCCATCATTCTGTTTTGTGAAGTGAGCCTGATGACTGCTAATTACAGCCTTGAGGAGGAGGGAGAAGAGCTGGCATTGATTGAAGCATCATAGGCCAGTTATGTGGGAGGCCAGTTTCTAGACAGCCTTCCAAGTGTGTTTGTGCTCCATTTGCAGTTGCGCAAATGAGTTCAGAAAGTGCCTTGCTCAAGGTCACACTGCTGACAAGTGGCCGATGCGATGACAACAGCTGATCTGCTTGTGTTTTTCCACGACACCTGGTTTCATGGGGCTTTCCTGGGATAGCCTTAGCCTCCTCTAATCCTGCCTTTTCCCTTCTTTCTTTCTTAGGGGTGCTGGGTCCCCTCGGGGAACTGAGGCCTCGTTTCTCACAGGGAGCAGCACAGCCACACAGAACTTTGCCCGTCGCCATGGATGCCATGTCAGTGGGGCCGGGGCTTATGTCCCTGGCTCCTATGGACTTCCCAAGCCGAGCCAGCACTGTGCAGACTTCAGAGGCAGCACCTGTGGCCTCCCCCAGAGCCTTGCCTCCCGTAGCCACACGAGGGGTCGTCTCATGGACCCTGAGACAGATGATGAGATGCCCAGCAGCACCCTGTGCCAGGAGGCTGGAGACCTCCTGGTGAACAGTAGGGACATTGAAGCCACCTCACGCTCATCCTACCAGATGCCCAGGATGTGCATGCTGGACACAAATCCCAGCACCATGGCAGTGGCCCCTCCTGGAGACTCAGACATAGCTCCCCCACCGCTGCCCCCTAAGACATATCAGGCAGAAGCACCTCAATGGGGCAGCCCTCAGAAGAGATCTTCGGTCAGTGGCAAAAGCAGATGGGTCTCTGTTGCTGCCCCCACCCCTAGACGCAATACCCTATCTACAACGCACAGCACCCTATGTTACCGAGGTCAGTATAAGCACTTGCCGAGACCCAGAGGGAGAGGGAGGTGGCTTGGGGGTCTTGCTTTGGTTGACCACAGGCCACTCAGGTCACTGATGAGAGCTCAGTTTCCTCTGCCCAGACCTCTGCTTGGTGGGTCCTGTAGCACTAAGGGCTATTAGCAGACACCCCCAATGGCAAGAGTGTCACAGATCCAGTCTTGAAGAAATTAATATTCTCCCAAAGGAGACAGCATCTCTAGTTAGCCACATTATAGCCCATTAGAAGTCCAAATCATCATGTTTTATTCATGTGTAAATGAGACTAAAGATTGAGAAAGTAAGTTTAGATGATCAGCCCATACTAGAGCCAAACCTATGTGGACTAACAAGACTATTAAAACAAATGAGGTCTTCGGCATATTTTTGAAGCCGCACTGAAGTCTGCACTTGCATTTGAAACACCTAGAATCCACTGTCGTTTGTGTTCACTGACAGTATTCTATCTCTGTGTATAACTTCTACTCAATGAGAAAAGAAACAATATTAATTCCTTTTATTTTGCCTCTTATACCTTGCAAAGCCTTTGTTTACTCATTCTGTTGTTTAAGCCATGCAGAGATTTTGGTGGAACAAAGCCTTCTTGTCTCCATTTCCTGTGAGGCCCAACAGACTTAAGAGATTCAGGGTGCAGAGTCATCAGTGTCAGAGATGAGACTCAAGCCCTGGGATCCTGCCTCCTGGTTTAGAACTTCTTGCAGTCCTTTCAGTTGTCAGCAATGCAGGAAGCCCAGCCTCTTCTGGGAGGGCAGTCGGGGGCAGGTGTGTGGGAGGGAGAACATGCTATTGCTGGATAGTTACCTCTCTTCTAATGATGTATTTCTTCTGATAACCCACTTGAGGCCAGCTCACCTTTCCTTCCTGTCTCATTCATAGACACCCTGGGAAATGGTTCCTTGGCCTGGCATGGTGCCCACTCTTTTACAGCTGAGCTCAACAGCTCCAACCAGCTACTCAGAGAACAAGCACCCTCCGCCCCATTGCAGTCCGGCGAGCCAGCTGTGCTCACCTCTGAACCCTCTGTGCCCAAGCACCTGCAACCCACCCAGGCACCTCAGAAGTGTCTATCCGCACACCAAAGAGCAGGACAGGCCAGGTAGGGGACCATGGCCAGTAGGGGTGAACCAACTCTGACAGGACCCAGGACTTTTCATTTCCTGTGTTTAAATTTCAGAGATAAGGATAAAATAGTGCATCTTTTCAGGTAAGCAAACATATACAACAAAATGTGTTTTGCTTATATAAACTCTCATTTTTGTTGGTATTATCCGTGTTACTACAAAGGGACAATTGGGCTCCACAGAAAC
>NW_007253135.1:0-6798 GCF_000164805.1 Carlito syrichta
ATTTTAACATAAAGTGTTTATTGATCTAAACTTCCTTCTTAGTACCCACTGTTGCTGCATTTCGTAAGTTTTGGTGTATTGTGTTTCTATGTTCACCTGTCTCTAAATATTTTCTAATTTCCTTCTTAATTTCTTCTTTGATCCATTGGCAATTCAGGACATGTGGCTTAATTTCCTCATATAAGTGAATATTTCAGTTTTCTTTCTGCTATTGATTTCTAATTTTACTTCATGGTGGCCAGAAATGGTGCTTGGTATAATCTAGTCTTCACTTTTTGCAATTGTTCTGGGATTTATACTAAAGAATATTCTGTGTGCACTTGAGAAGAAAGTATCTTCCATTGCTTTTGGTTGGCATATTCTATATTTGCCTATTAGGCCCAAGTGGTCTGTTGGGTTATTCAAGTCTTTGTTTCTTGCTGATTTCCCTCTTCTTTCTCAAAACATAATTTAAATTGGGGTATTGAGATCTCCTATTATTGTGATGTGTTAGACAGAATATACTTGGGTCTTGCTTTTGTATCCATTAAGTACTTCATGTCTTTGATTGGAAACTTGGATCTCTTTACATTTATAGTTATTACTAGTGGAGATTACTGATGGAGAAGGACTTAGTATTATCACTTGGTTAATTGTTTTCTTTCTGTCTTGGAGTTTTTTGTTTCTTTCTTTTCTGATCATCTTCCTTTGTTTTTCATTTATTTTTGTTGTAATGCTTTGATTCCTGTTTTCTTTGTGTATCTGTCTAGGTATTTTCTTGGTGGTGACCATCACTTCAAAACTTTTTATAGTCATAACAATCTGTTTTGAATCGATGATAACTTTAGCATTACCTGCATTAAAAAATCTACTCCTTTATTTTTCCCACATCCCTCTTTGAGTTGTTGATATCATAAATAAAATCTTTTTTACACTGTGTAGACATTGACACATTTTTATCATTATAGTCATTTATTATATTCTTGTCTCTTAAATTCTATGCCAAAATTAAACAATGTATGCACCACCACTACAATATTACAGTGTCTTGTAATTGACAACATATTTATCTTTTTCATCAAGCTTTATGGTTTTATATGCTTATGTGTAACTATCTAGTGTTCTTTCTTTTCAACTTGAAGGCCTCCATTCAGCATTTCTTGTATGTCGTCTAGTGATGAAGAATTGCCTCATCTTTGAATTGCCTGGGAAAGTCTGACTTTCCCTCTTTAATTTTGAAGGACAGTTTTTCCAGATATGGTATTCTTAGTTGGCAGGAGTTTTTTTTCCTTTTTTCAGCATCTTGAATATCCTACCATCTTCTGGCTTATAAATCTTCTGCTGAGAAATGCACTAACAATATTTAAGAGGCTCCCTCGCAAGTGATGGGTCATTTCACCTTTTTGACTTTCAAAAACTTTACTTTGTCTTTTGACAAGTTAATTATACTGTATCTTGTGTGGATGTCTTAGGCTCATTCGGTTTTACTTCCTCTGGGCTTCTTGACCTGGAAGTCTATTTCCATTGCCAGATTTGGGGTGTTTTTAGTCTTTATTTCATCAAATCAACTTTCTAGCCCTTTTCTTTCCCTCTTCTTCTAGAACTTTCTTTAAGTATATTTTAATATGCTCAATGTGCCTCATAAGTTGCTCTTCAATTGCAATTTTTTTCTTCTACAGATGAGTACTTTCCAATAACCTGTCTTTGAATTCACTGATTCTTTCTTTGCCTGATTAAGTCTGCAGTCAAATCCTTCTAGTGAACATTTCAATTCAGTTATTATATTCTTCAGCTCCAAAATTGCTGTTTGAGTCTTTTTAATGTTTTCTTTTTGTTGATATTCTCAATTTGTTCATGCATAATTTTTCTGAGCTCATTATCTTTTGATGATAATTTTGAATTATTTCTCAAGTCAGTAATAGACCACCATTTCTTTAGGAGAAATTTATGGAGCCCTTCCCCCCCCCATTGATTGGATTATATTTTCCTGTTTCTTCATGTGTCTTGTATCTTTGTGTTTGTATCTGTGTGTTAAACAACACACACACTGCCACCTCTTTTAATTTTCATGGTCTTCTTAAAGAGAAATATCTTCAATGATCAGCCAAGCTAAAATTTCTGGGGGTTCTTGCAAACCTTTTATTGTAAATGCATTTTTTCTGGATTTTTTTTTATCTTTTATTTTTTTGTCATTTTTTGGTTTTATTTTATTTTATTTATTTAAAAAAATTTAATATATACTTTTATTTTAAAATTTTGCGGTACAGATAAGGGTTAAGTATATAATTATTCATTGTGCGGGTGCCCTTGTTGATGAGGTGTGCCCCCCCTTTCCCCAGACAGACACTGACTACTGTTAATCCCACCTCCCTTCCCCTCTCTGGCCCCCCATAGTTTCCCACCACTGTCAATCCTTTTCTTATAGTATTACGATAGTTGTTCAGGGTCCACTTACGAGTGAGAATATGTGATGTTCAGATCTTTGTTTCTGTGAGAGATCACTCAGTATTATAAACTCTAATTCCATCCAGGTTGCTGCAAAATTCATGAATTTTAAAAGATCTTGCAGTTTTCTGCTCCCTCTAGTGTCTGTTTGACATGTTGCAGGTTTTTTGTTGCAGAAGCAAGATGCAAGCAAGTCACTCACCTGTCTTTTGGTCGCCATGGCCCCCAGTCATCTAGAGTATGCTGAATGTCATCAGCGTTCCCAGAGAGATGAGGCAGAAACTAGTCCCTGATTCAGCATCCCAGACCCCAAAACAGAATGCTAGGCATACACTTCAGCTCTTACCCACTTAGGGAGAAGTTGGGTGTCCCCTTTCAGTGGTGCCATGTTGTGTCTGGGAGAGGGGTCCTGGAGCATGAGTGCCGTGAATTTTTATACCAGCTTCAATACAGCTGCTTTTGCACTTGCCAGTGGTGCAGGGGGTTCATTTTTGGATTTCTCACATAGGGAGTCCGCTCATGTGTTGGATAATTTGGTGTCTCAGTGGGGAAAGGAGTTTCCAGGACTTTGTATTCAGCAATATCGCTGATGTCACTGCCTTTTCAATTGTTTTTAATTTTACTATTTAAAAAATTTGTTGTTGTGCTGAGATTTTAAGTTTTAATGTAATCATATTTATCACTGATTCAACTTTCTTAGAAAAAACATTATGCAACATTAAAAATATATTATTGGAGCGTAACATCATCATTGGCAAAATTTTCAATAATATTTTGTTTCATAATTAATGTTAAGCATACTTATATTGTTCTTGGTGGTGGTGAGGGTGGTGGTGATAGTCTTTTTATTTACAGTATTGAAGTATGCATAGTAAAGTGCACAAATCTTATGTATACAGCTTAGTTAACTTCTACATATGTATATGCACATATAACTACAACATAAAGTAAGATTTAGGAAATCTCTAGCAACCATGATGCCTCTCTGTTGCACTCACCATCAGTTGCCCCACAAGGGTACCACTATTCTGATCTTTATCACCATAGCTAGCTTTATTTTGCCTATTCTGGAAATTTCTGTGGTTTATATTTTAAAGTAGCCATTAGATTTTTTTGTGCTCTTTTGAAATTAATGTATATTTTCCTTTTTTTTTTGAAGTTTTTTTGCCTTGTCTTGGTCTTTTAGTAGTTTGACTACTATGTGCTAGGCACTATGCATGTATTATGTATGATTTCTTCCAGTTGATTTTTTCTTGGGTTTTTATCAAATTTTTGGTTCTTCTCTTCAATCACTTTATGACTACTAGCCCTTCAAATATTTCTTCTAATTATCTTTTCTCCCCTTCTTGAAGTCCACTAGACATGAATGTTGCATCTTTTTTACCGTATCCTCATACTTTTCTGCTGTTTAAAAAACTTTTTCCTGTGATTCAATATAAATATTCTTTGATCCTTTTTCCAGTTCAGTAATCTTATGTTCTGTTGTGTCTCCTGAGACAGTTAACTCAATTATTACTTTCTTATTTTTAATTACAGTATTTTTAGTTCAAATTTCCATTTGATCCATTAGAAAATAGATTCCAGATCTTTGTCAAAAGGCTTCATCTTTTTCTCTATTTGTTTTAAAATATACCAATCAAAGTAATTTAAATGTTGTTTTCTGATAACATTAATGACTGAATCACCTGTGAGCTTGTTCCTGTTGTTAATTATTTTTCTCTCCTGGTTTTTATTCTTAGGGCCCTGTGTTTTGTTTTTTTTAGTATACTTGTATATTTTTATTTGGGTGCCAGAAAGATATTGTGGGTGAAAAAATTGTAGCATCTCTAAATCATGTTCCAATTTTTCCAATTTTTCACTTTTCCTCTTCAGACAGAAAACTGTAGGACCAAGTTGATCCTGTGTTAGTTTTAGACTTTTGAGAGTTAGTGATTTAGGTTTCGCTTTTACTTCTGTAGTGTGTTCTTACTCTTAAAGAGTGGTGCAAGGGCCTTCTGAGACCTTAACTGAAAGCCTGAATATCTACCTGAGTAGATTCTGTATGGTAACCTCTGGTTCTTCAGCACTACACAGCTGCTGAAATCTCTAGGGTTGTTGTTTCCCAGTTATTGTTTCTTTGGGGTTCCTTATAATCTTGTCTATCCATATGCAGTTTAGGAAAGTAGACTTTTTTATTTTTAGAAGCAGGGTCTTTCTATGTTGCAGGCTGCAGTGCAATGGCAATTCACAGGTGCAATCATTGCACACTGCACTTTTGAACTCCTAGACTCAAAAGATTCTCCTGCCTCAGCCTCTTGAGTGGAAAATAAATTTAAAAACTTATTTATCGATGGCTCCCTCCTCTTTGGCATGTTGCCTTTCAAATTCCAGCTTCTTATTGGCTCTGAACTTCCACTCTTTTGTTCTCTGTCAGCTCATTAGGTTACTGTTTGTTGCTTGAATTCTGTTTCCTTGTGCTGCTATTTAGAACCTAAGGACCTGGATGCATGTGGACGTCTTTCTGCATTGCATTTTGCTCTCTCAAAGGCTACAGCCCTTCAAATCCTTCATGTATTGCTGCTCTCTAACATCGTCAACCCATGGTTTTATATATTTTGTCTAGCTTTTATAACTTTTTGTTGGAGGATTAGTTCTGCTACAAATTACCCTACCAGGTAAGAAATGAGAAATCCTTTTTTTCATAAAATTAATTGAATGTAAAATTGATAAGAATTTCTCTGTTAGGCACACATCTATATCAATACTACAATGAATAGTTGCATGTATATGCATCCCAATGATCATAACAGATCAGCTTCAAGAATCCATGCAACAGGAAACTCTTTTTTTTTTTTTTTTGGAAAAAAAAAAAATCTTTCGGTTTGTTGAAGGAGCAGAGGGAGCCGGGGGGGGGGCAATAAAATGCTTTTGCCTCATTTATAAAGAGCGAGTTTTCAGGTGGCCGCTTCTCAAGGAGGGTGCGCCTCTCCCCCAGCTCCAAGCAGCAACAAAGCCAAGCCAAGGAGGGGAGAGGGAAACCGGAGGGGCCCAGGAACCCCAATACACTCTCGCACAGGAACCACAAACTTTCTCCCTCCACCCACAACGCATCTACCCCAGGGGACCCATCTCGGTGGAGGAAGGGAGTATGTATATAGGTAGGGTTGGCTCTGGGCGGATGGGGAAGGGAATAATTTATCCGCAGCAGTGGTGGGTGGCAAGGGGGCTAGGGCAATGGCCTGGAGGCAGTGGCGGCCTAGGGGTCCCGTTCTTTCTTAACCTTGATGTCTCCAGCAAGGATAGTGGCGATCTCACCCTGCATGAAGGCCCAGGGGACGGAGGAGCCCACCAATGGGCACTTGTTGCCACTCGGGCAATACACCTCCACGGCTGGGCCCTGTGCCAGGAGCAGGGAAAGCAGAACTTGTGTCCGGGCACCGAGGGGCACTGAACGAGAGTGGGTGTCTTCCAGCTGCTCCCTGCACAGGGTGCAGCACAGGGGGGCTCCCAGGGTCGCCCCGGTGCCGCTCCCGCCCCTGCTGACAGCTTCGGCCATGGGGCTGACTTCGGCCTCGCCATTGCGCACAACCAGGCGATGCTGGGTTGGAGGCTGGGTCGTAGAGGAGGCCGCAGGACTGGCACCCCTGCACGCATGGGTCTCCGCCCCTGCTGGGGTCCTTGGGTAAGTGGCCCAGGGCCTCGGCCACATTCTTCAATGTGGCGATGGGGGAGGGCACGCCAGGGATCTCGGCGGAGTACGGGCTACCAGGAGCCACCCAGTGTTGCTGCTGCTGCTGCTTCTCCTCAGTGGTCATCTTGCCTGCCGCCTCACCAGGGGATGGTGTGAGCCGCGGTCCGGTCTCCGGCTCGGCCTCTCTCCCGGATCCAGGCCCGGCCCCACTTCCCCACCCCCTATGGGGGGCCAGCCCCCAAAAAGAGACTTAGAGCGTAGGGCAGCGTCGGTGAATATTCTGGAGAAATAAGGAGAAAGAGACTGGACTCTGTCTAGTGCAGAAGCCGATTATGTAGTAGGGATAGATATTGAAAGAAAGATGGAGGGATAGATATAAAGAGGAAGAAAGAGAAAGAAAGAAAGTGGACAACTGTTCAGTGAAATGAGCAGAAGCCATTTATTTGGACCAACCGTGAGTCTTTTATCCCAAATTTTCACATGTTAAATCACAAGACTTTCATGTGAACACAAGGCCAGGTGGGTGAGGTGCATTCCCCCCACCCACCCACCAGGTGTTTTCTTAAGCATGGGGAAGGACAATCCCAATCAAATCACAAGACTATTACGTGAACACAAAGCCAGGTGGATGAGGGGCATCCACCACCCACCAGGCGTTTTCCCAAGCATGAGGAAGGACAATCCCAAAATTATCTCACTGTTCC
>NW_007253135.1:6988-7725 GCF_000164805.1 Carlito syrichta
GCAATGCAACAATTCTAACATGATAAAATCCTAATAATCAATAACTTCTAAAACTTATGCATACCCAACACTAATGACTGACTTAAATCATAATACCTTTCTATTCTGTGCTAACTTTACCTGTACTATAAAAAACTCTTAATTATAGGTCAGACCAGTTCCTAAAGAATGTGGCCCAGTCCAAAGATCACGTTGGGCCATTTCCAGGAGTAAGTGATTATGATCTCTTAACAAAATGGCTATTCTAAAATCCTATGTATCTATCTTAATTTCTATAAAAGTTTCTAATTCCTAATCCTGATATATAAGGCTGATCATCAGCATAAAGCTTCTAAAATAAACCCAAATACAAACTGCAATTGTACTAAAGTCAAAACTGCAATTAGTAGAAAGTGGGGACAATGAAATTTCTAAAGTTAGCTAAATTCTTATAAAACCTCAAAGTATCATGTATGATCATGCTTGGACTAACATAATTCCCTGACGTAGCATGACCTATTCTAAAATACTTTCTATGAATAAAATAAATTCAGTTTCTATTATAAGTAGAAAAAACTTACACTAATTGTAACTAAAGAATCAGTTTAAAAGAATGCAGCCCAGCCCAAAGTGGATGCTGGGACCTTAGGAATGTGGCCCAGTTCAAAGTTCATGCTGGGCCATTTCTGGTAACCCTAGATAATCATCTATACCATCTAAAGCTGGAAACAGCTCTCTAAATGTATGCACTAATTCTG
>NW_007253136.1:0-725 GCF_000164805.1 Carlito syrichta
TCTCAATCCCAAAAAAGCTTAAGCTCATGTGCTATGGACTAAACACGAACCATGGTGTTTGGAGCATGAATCTGTAAAGTGGAGTCCTTATTTACAGGCTACTACATGACCTTTTCCTAGAAATTATAAGGAATCTGGGTTAAACGAGTCCTCAGTCCTAAAAATCTACAGAGTATATTGGAATGTTTTAAATAGAATCAGAGATTCAAAGCAGGAGGTATCTAATGAGAATTCAAATATACAGGAAAATACACAGCCCCTTGCCAAGGAAGAAAAAGAATCAGGGTTATAGCAGTCCTCCATCCTTAAAATCAACAGGCCATCTGCTGTGGGATAAACAAGAATCAGGGTTTAAAAGCTGGAACATAGGTAATAGCAGTCCTCATATGCAGAATCTACATGATCTCTAGGTAAGAAGAATTAAGAAACCACTTTTACACGGTTCCTCCATCACAATATCTACATGATATCTTGTTAATGGCAAAACAAAAATCAGGGTTTCCAAACAGGATTCTGGGAAAACGGAGTCCTCATATACAGGACATTACACGGCCCCTCGGTAAAGAAGAATAAGGAATCTGTGATACACTAGTCCACAATCCGATAAATTCTCAGGGCGTCTTGCTGCGGTATAAATGAGAATCAAGGCTTCGAGCTCATCTCATGTTTCAGAGATATTTTGCTTGTGGGTATTATGAATCATTCATTCAGGACTCCAGCAACAT
>NW_007253136.1:1956-3575 GCF_000164805.1 Carlito syrichta
AATCTGTGTAATACGAGTCCTCAGTCCTGAAAATCTACAGGGCATCATGCTGATGGCTAAAGAAGAATCAGGGATTCGAGGCATGAATGTGGGTAATAACAATCCTCATATACAGGAAACTAAATGGTCTCCTGCTAATAAAAGAAAAGAAATCTGTTTTCCACGGTTCCTCTATCAAAAAATCTACATGACTTCTTACTAAGGGCTAAACAAGAATCTGCATTTCGAAACAGGAATCAGGGAAAGAGAGTCCTCACATACAGGACACTACATGACCACCAACTAAGTACAAATAAAAAATCATTTTTGTTCACGGCCTGAATTCATAAAATTCCCAGGTTATCTGCTATGGGACAAGCAAGAAACAGATCTTCGAGCTCCACAATTGTTTCAGAGCATTTTAGCATTTGGATATTATGAATCAGTAATTTCAGGACTCCAGCAACATTCTTGTCCTCTTAAAAGTTGTAAATTGTATTGGGCACTCTAAGTCCCTTAGGTTTCCCAGAACAACTAAGGCCAGATTCCAGGAAAAAAATAATCTTCTTGCCATATTTGGATGTAACTTTGTTCTTAAGGTGAACCCTGCAATCCTTCCCCTTCCATGTTAATTAATATTTTGAGAAGGGACAAGGGTTTTGCACATGCCAAATGTTTACTAGGTACTTTTAATGTCAATCAGGAGTCATGGAATCCCCGAAACTAGGAAACTTCTGGGCTTCTGTCTTTTGATATACAGAATTTGGAATCCAAATCGACAGGAAAAATCATGGCATCTTACTGAGAATAAAAAGGAAATCCTGTTCTAGGAGTTCTTATTTTCCGGAAACTACAGGGCCTCTTGATAAGGTTTAATCAGCAATCTTGTCTTCTGGGTCCCTACATTTTCAGAGCTACTTGCTCTGTGGATATGCTAAATCTGTCATTCCAGATCTTCAGGATCTTTTTGGTCCTTTTGGTAGTTGTAATCAATGATTTGGCCCTAGAAATCCTTTTGTTTCCTGAGACCATCTACGACCATAATCATATTCCCCAGAATCTAAAGGAATATGGGTACAAAATGCCTCGATTCAGGTGACCTCAAAGTACAGAAAATTCTTGTGGGTGGGCAGGTAGGAATTGGGGCTTTGGGTTTGTTATATTCCACATTTTGGGGAAGTCTTGTGATGGGGAACCAGGAATCTTGGATTTCAGTTCCCAAAGAACATTATGGAAGTCTTTCTCTTGATATCCAAAAACTGAAATTCTTGGTCACCAGGAACTGTCTTGGCATCCTGCAGCATGAAGCAGGAAGTGGGGTAATGAAGGTCGTCATATACAGGAAACTACACATCATATTGCGAAGGAAGTATAAGGAATCTTCCTTATATGAGTCCTCAATCCCAAAAACTACAGGCTGTCTTCCTAAGACATAACCATGAATCAGGTTTTTGAAGTAGGAATCTGGGTAATGGGAGTCCTCACATAAAGGAAATTTCGCTGCCTATTGCTAAGTAAGAATAAGGAATCTGTGTTACTCAGGCCCTCAGTCCCAAAAAAGCTTAAGGTCATCTTGCTATGGGCTAAACACAAATCATGGTGTTTTAGAACAATAATCTGAAAATGGAGTCCTTATTTAC
>NW_007253136.1:3595-8414 GCF_000164805.1 Carlito syrichta
CGAGTGCAGTGGCCGCTTCCGGCCACTGCAGCCTCAACCTGCTGGGCTCCGGCGATCCTTCCGCCTCAGCCTTCCAAGTAGCCAGAATTACAGGCATATGCTACCATGCCCAGCTGATTTTTTGATTTATTGTAGAGATGAGGTCTCGCTGCCCAGGCGGGTCTCGAACCCGCGGGCTCAGGCAATCCACTCACCTCAGCCTCCCAAAGGCGCGGGATTACAGGCTGAGCCACAGAGCCCGGCTAAAGCTGGCATTCTTAATAAACTATTCCCAGGAACTGTCTCGGCATCCTGCAGCATGAAGCAGGAAGCTGGGTAATGAAGGTCGTCATATACAGGAAACTACACATCATATTGCTAAGTAAGTACAAGGAATCTTCCTTATAAGAGTGCTCAATTCCAAAAACTACAGGCTGTCTTCCTAAGACGTAACCATGAATCAGGTTTTTGAAGTAGGAATCTGGGTAATGGGAGTCCTCACATAAAGGAAATTTCGCTGCCTATTGCTAAGTAAGAATAAGGAATCTGTGTTACTCAGGCCCTCAGTCCCAAAAAAGCTTAAGGTCATCTTGCTATGGGCTAAACACAAATCATGGTGTTTTCGAACATGAATCTCAAAATGAAGTCCTTATTTACAGGCTACTACATGACCTTTTGCCTAGAAAGAATAAGGAATCTGGGTTACACGAGTCTTCAATCCTAAAAATCTTCAGAGCTTCTTGGAATGTTCTAAAAAGAATCAGAATTTCTAAGCAGGATGTATCTGAAGAGAGTACTAATATATAGGAAAATACACAGCCTCTTGCCAAGGAAGAAAATGAATCGGGGTTATAGCAGCCTTCAGTACTTAAAATCATGAGGCCATCTGCTGTGGGCCAAACAAGAATCAGGGTTTAGAAGCTGGAACATACGTAATAGCAGTCCGCATATGCAGAATCTACATGATCTCTAGCTAAGGAATACTAAGAAACATCTTTTACACGGTTCCTCTTTCACAATATCTACATGACATCTTGCCAATGGCAAAACCAGAATCAGGGTTTCCAAACAGGATTCTGGGAAAAGGGAGTCCTTATATACAATACATTACACGGCCCCTCGGTAAACAAGAATAAGGAATCTGTGATACACTAGTCCACAATCCGAAAAATTCTCAGGGCGTCTTGCTGCGATATGAACAAGAATCAAGGCTTTGAGCTCGTCTGATGTTTCAGAGATATTTAGCTTGTGGGTATTATGAATCACTCATTTCAGGACTCCAGCAACATTCTGGTCCTCTTGAGAGTTGTAATCGCGTACCTCGTAATACAAATCCCTTCAGTGCCTTGGGACAATTAAGGCCAGATTACCGAAAAAAAGTATCATATTGTCGTATCTGGATGTAACATAGATCTTAAGATGAACTTGGTAATCCTTAAATTTCCGTTTGTACTTTATTTGTAGAGGGGCTGAGGGTTTTGCAGTTGCCAAATATTTAGTACGAATTATTAAAATGTAACCAGGATCCATGGATTCCATGTCCTTAGGAACATATAGGCATCTGCATTTTTGTACAGAGAGTTTTGGAATCCCCATGGACAGGGAAAATCAGGGCATCTTGCTGAGAACGGAAAGGGATTCCGGTTCGTGGAGTTCTCTATCGCCTAAATCTACAAAGTCTCTTGATAAGGTTTAATCAGCAATCTGGACTTCTATGTCACCTCATTTTTAGTGTGTCTTTTGAAAATGGACCAGGAACCGTGGGTTCCAATTACTAAAGAACTATATGGGAGTCTTTCTCTTGATATCCAGCAACCGGAATTCTAAGTCAAAAGGAATTATCTTGGTGTCTTGCTGAGAATGAAGCAGGAATTTCAGTAATGGGAGTCCTCATATACAGAACACTACATGACCTGTTGCTATGGAAGAATAAGGAATCTTGTTTACACGAGGCCTCCATCCCAAAAACCTACAGACTGGCTTGCTAAGAGATAACCACCATTCAGGTTTTGGGAGTAGGAATCTGGATAATGACAGTATTCATATACAGGAAACTGCTGTGTCTATTGGTAAAGGAGAATATGGAATCTGGTTTACACATGTCCTCCATCCCAATAAAACTTCAGGGTTTCTTGGTAAGGGCTAAACACATATTTGAGTTTTTGAAGCATAAACTAGGGAAATGAAATGCTCATATACAGACTAATGCACTGACTTTTCCTAAAAAATAATAAGGAATGTGGGTGACATGTTTTCTCAATATCCAAAAAAATATATGGCGTCTTCCTAAGATCTAAACAACAATCAAGCTTTCGACGCATGTATCTGTGAACAGGAGTACTTATATACAGGTAACTGCAAGAGGTGTTGCTAAAAATAAGGAATCTGGGTTATACGAGTCCTCAGTCCTGAAAATCTACAGGGCATCTTGCTGATGGCTAAAGAAGAATCAGGAATTCGAGGCATGAATGCAGGTAATAGCAATCCTCATATACCAGAAACTACATGGCCTCTTGTTAATAAGAGAAGAAATCTGTTTTCCATGGTTCCTCTATCAAAAAATCTACATGACTTCTTACTAAGGGCTAAACAAAATCAGGGTTTTGAAACAGGAATCAAGGGAAAGAGAGTCCTCAAATACAGGACACTACATGACCTCCATCTAAGTACGAATAAAGAATCATTGTTGTACGCACCCTCAATCCAAAAATTCCCAGGTTGTGTGCTATGGGACAAACAAGAAACAGATCTTCGAGCTCCCCAAATGTTTCAACACAATTTAGCTTTCGGATATTATGATTCGCTCATTTCAGGACTCCAGCAACTTTCTGGTCCTCTTAAGAGTTGTAGATATTATTGGGCTCTCCAAGACCGTTAGGTTCCTCAGAACAACTAAGGTCAGTTTCCAGGACAAAAAGAATCGTCTTGCCATATTTGGATGTAACTCTTGTGTTAAGGTGAACCCTGTAATCCTTCCCCTTCAATGTCTCTATTTATTTTGAGAAGGGATAAGGGTTTTAAACTTGCCAAATGCTTACTAGGTACTTTTTATGTTAACCAGGAATCATGGAATCCACGAACCTAGGAAACATCTGGGCATCTGTCTTTTGACACACTGAATTTGGAATCCAAATCGACAGGAAATATCACTCCATCTTACTGAGAATTAAAGGGACATCGTGTTCTAGGAGTTTTCATTTTCCGGAAACTACAGGGCCTCTTGATAAGGTTTAATCAGCAATCTGGGTTTCTGGGTCCCTACATTTTCAGAGCTACTTGCTCCGTTGATATGCAAAATTTGTCATCACAGATCCTCAGGATCTTTCCGGTCCTCTTGTTAGTTGTAATCAAGGATTTGGCCCTAGAAATCCTTTTGTTTCCTAGGACCATCTACGACCACAATCATATTCCCCAGAATGAAACAGTGTATTGGTACAAAATTCCTCGATTCAGGTGACCTGAAGGTACAGAAAATTCTTGTGGGTGGGCAGGTAGGAATTGGGGTTTTGGGTTGAAATATTTCACATTTTGGGGAGGTATTGTGAAGGACAACCATTAATCTTGGATTCCAGTTCCCAAAGAATATTATGGACGTCTTTCACTTGGTATCCAAAACCTGGAATTTTCGATCACCAGGGCCTGTCTCAGCGTCCTGCAGAGTGAAGCAGGAAGCTGCGTAATGGAGGTCATCATATAAAGGAAACTACACGTCATATTGCTAAGGAAGTATAAGTAATCTTCCTTATATGAGTCCTCAATCCCAAAAACTACAGGTCGTCTTCCTAAGACTTAAACACGAATCAGGTTTTTGAAGTAGGAATCTGGGTAATGGGAGTCCTCACATAAAGGAAACATCACTGCCAATTGCTAAGTAAGAATAAGGAATCTGCGATACTCAGGTCCATAATCCTAAAAAAGCTTAAGGTCATCTTGCTATGGGTTAAACACGAATCATGGTGTTTTCGAGCATGAGTCTGGAAAATGGAGTCCTTATTTACAGGCAACTACATGACCTTTTGCTATTAAAGAATAAGGAATCTGGGTTACACGAGTCCTCAATTCCAAAAATCTACAGAGCATCATGGAAAGTTCTAAAAAGAATCAGAGTTTCAAAGGAAGATGCATCTAATGAGAGTCTTAATATACAGGAAAGTACACAGCCGCTTGGCAAGGGTGAAAAAGAATCAGTGTTATAGCAGTCCTCAGTCCTTAAAATCAACAGGCCATCTGCTGTGGGCTAAACAAGAATCAGGGTTTAGAAGTTGGAACATAGGTAATAGCAGTCCTCATATGCGGAATCTAATGATATCTAGCTAAGGAGAACTAAGAAACCTGTTTTACACGGTTCCTCCATTACAATATCTACATGACATCTTGCTAGTGGAAAAACAAGAATCAGGGTTTCCAAACACGATTCTGGGAAAAGGGATTCCTCATATACAGAACATTACACGGCCGCTCGGTAAAGAAGAGTAAGGAATCTGTGATACACTAGTCCACAATCCGAAAAAATTTCAGGGCGTCTTTATGCGGTAAACAAGAATCAAGGCTTCGAACTCGTCTTATGTTTCAGAGATATTTGGCTTATGAGTATTATGAATCAGTCATTTCACGACTCCAGCATCAATCTGGTCCTCTTTAGAGTTGTAATCGAATATCTGGTAGTACAAATCCCTTAAGTTCCTCGGGACAATTAAGGCCAGATTCCCGGAAAAAATGTATCATATTGCCATATTTGGAAGTATCTTTGGTCTTCAGATGAACTTGGTAATTCTTATATTTCCGTTTGTACTTTATTTGGAGAGTGGCCAAGGGTTTGCTGTTGCCAAATACTTAGTAG
>NW_007253137.1:0-1745 GCF_000164805.1 Carlito syrichta
CGATGATATGATTGTGTACCTTGAAAACCCAAGAGAATCTGTCAAAAGCCTCCTTACATTGATAAAGGCCTTTGGCAAAGTCTCAGGATACAAAATAAATGTACAAAAAACAATCGCATTTCTCTACACCAATAATAAACAAACAGAAACCCAAATAAAAAACACAATTCCATTCACAATAGCCACCAAAAAAATGAAATACCTTGGCATCTTCCTAACCAGAGACGTGAAAGACCTTTACAATGAAAATTACAAAACACTGCTCAAAGAAACCAAAGATGACACAAACAAGTGGAAAAATATCCCATGCTCATGGATTGGAAGAATCAAGATTGTGAAGATGTCCATCTTACCTAAGGCAATCTACAAATTCAATGCAATACCCATCAAATTACCAGCAACATTCTTCTCAGACCTGGAAAAAACAACACAGGAATTCATATGGAAACACAAACGTCCAAGAATAGCCAGTACAATCTTCAGCAAAAAAAAAAACAAAGCAGGTGGTATCACATTACCAGACTTCAAACTCTACTATAAAACTACAATCATCAAAACAGCTTGGTATTGGTATAGCAACAGGCATATAGATCAATGAAATAGAATTGAGATTCCAGAAGCAAAACCTCAATGTCTCAACCAACTCATGTTCGAAAAAAGCCCCCACCACCTACCACTGGGGAGAGGAGAACCTATTCAGTAAATGGTGCCGGGAAAACTGGCTGACCACATGCAGAAGATTGAAAACAGGACCCCTATCTATCCCCATGCATAAAGGTTAACTCCAAATGGATCAGAGACCTAAATGTAAAACCTCAAACCATAAGAACCTTAGAAAATGAAGAAAATACCCTCATGAAAATTGGAACTGGCATCCAATTCCTGAACAAAACCCGAAACCCACAGGTCATAAGAGAGAAGATAGACAAGTGGGACCTTATTAAACTGACAAGCTTCTGCAAAGCCAAAGAAACCATCAAGAGAGCAGGGAGACAGCCTACAGACTGGGAAAAAGTATTTGCCAACTCCAGGTCTGTCAAAGGCTTAACATCCTGGATCTACAAGGAACTCAAACATGCTGAAAAGAAAAAAACAAACAACCCCATTATAAAATGGGCAAAAGATATGACCAGACACTTCACAAAAGAAGACATCCAAGCAGCCAACAAACACATGAAGAAATGCTCAACTTCACTAATCATCAGAGAGATGAAAATCAAAACCACACTGAGATACCACCTAACTCCAGTCAGAATGGCAATTATCAACAACTCAAAAAATAACAGCTGCTGGAGAGGGTGTGGTGAAAAGGGAACACTTCTACACTGTTGGTGGGAGTGTAAACTAGTGCAACCTCTGTGGAAAGCAGTGTGGCGATTCCTAAAAGCTCTAAAAATCGACCTTCCATATGACCCTGCAATCCCCCTACTGGGAATATACCCTGAAGAACTCAAATCACTCTATAAAAAAGATACCTGCACACGTATGTTTATCACAGCGTTGTTCACATTAGCAAGAACCTGGAAACAACCATGCTGCCCATCAAAAGAGAGGACTGGATTTAAAAATGTGGTACATATACACGATGGAATACTACGCAGCCATAAAAAAGAACAAAATCATGAATTTCGCAGCAACCTGGATGGAACTAGAGTCTATAATACTGAGTGACCTCTCACAGAAACAAAGATCCGAGTATCACATGTTCTCACTCATATAATGGACCTTGAACATCCAATGTAAGA
>NW_007253137.1:1938-93181 GCF_000164805.1 Carlito syrichta
AATTGTACACCTAACCCTTAACTGTACCCCACAAAATCATAATAAAAAATATTGATTAAAAAAAAGAACAAATTAGAATACAGTAATATCTTTAATAATATTTAACAGTATAGTAAGTAAAATATGTTTTTAGGTACACATATAGATAGGGAGATACATACATGCATACATATATACATATGTAATCAAACTGCTTGCCAGCAATAAACATCTGTCAAATAATATACATACATTATCAAACTAGTTGCCAGCAAAACATTTGTGAAGTATTTAGAAAAATGTATTATAGTGTTTATTTCAAAGAATCAAGAAATTTTGTCTATTAGAATGTCAGCCATTCTCAAATTTCTAATAAAAATGAGAAAATAAATGTTCAAACACTGAAATAGCCATCAAATAAAAGTAGGCATTAAAACATTCATTACAATCTAGAAATTAACAAAAATGACAGTATTATGGATCTAACTGCAGGATGGCAACAAAGCTGCAACCAAAGGCAGATTTGTAAGAGTAAAACAAGGTTTTTGTTTAATGGGTTTTGTTTTTGTTGTATATTCTAATAATTTTCAATTGTTTAAAATTAAGCTCAAGCCACTGGAATATTTCCTAATGTAATATTCTACAATAAGTATCACAATGCCATTCAGGGAAAATAATTTGCTGGGCCTAATGCCTACTCCTCCCTGTCTTTACTGTCATCATTTATTTTGACTTCTTGTTCTCTGCTCTTCACCTCCTTGAGACACCAACCACTTGCCACCATATTTGGTCTCCTGACACACACAACCCCTTTAAGTCTAACAATTCTTGTGAACACTGTCTCTGACTTTGATCCTTAGTCTCTCATATGCTATTTTATAGTAACTCTTGGTTTCACACAAGGAGTTCTACCCTCTAGTCAGGATGAGGAGTCTGTTTAAGTTGTAAGAGCATCACCTTGCCTCCCAACAAGAGGAGGAAAATTACAAAGGAAAGATAAATTGTATAAGAGTGTTTTCTCAGCCCCTTATAAGCTTACCAAAACATTAAATAAATACACAAATATATACATTCATGTATGTATGCACAGATACATGCATACATGAATGGAGGATGCAGAAGCCATCTTTCAGGGGTTCACTCAGAAGTTACAAAAGATATATACATATTTAAATATTTGGACCGGGCATGGTGGCTCATACATGTAAATCCAACATTTTGGGAGGCCAAGGCAGGAGGATCACTTAAGCCTAGGAGTTTGAGACCAACCTAGACAGCATAGTGAGTCCTTGTCTCTAAAAAAAAAGTTTAAATTAGCCAGATGTGGTGCACCTGCAGTCCCAGCTGCTCAGAAGGCTGAGGCAGGAGGACCGCTTGAGCCATGGAGTTTGAGGCTGCAGTGCCATAATCATGCCACTACAAACTAAACTAGATGACTCAAAAAATTTTTAATTTAATTTAAAAAATGAAATAAACATTTAAATTATATTTCAATGGGAATAATTTGAACTAAAATAATAAAATTATTATACTATTTCTGTCTCTGAGCTCCTTGCGCTTAACAAAATCACAAGTACATTATACTGTCAAAAACATTAAGTGGCTATATGATTTATTTATGCATATAAATAAAAGTTGGTTTGTAGGCTTGTGTTGCATCTTTTTCTTTTTTTTTTTTTTTTGAATTGGAGTCTCACTCTGTCACCCAAGCTGGAGGGCCGTGGCATGCTCCCGGCCACCGCAGCCTCGACCTGCTGGGCTCCTACAATCCTTCCACCTCAGCCTTCCAAGTAGCTGGAACTACAGGCGCGCGCTACCACGCCCGGCTAATTTTTTTAATTTATTGTAGAGATGAGGTCTCGCCAAGTTGCCTGGGAGGGTCTCGAACCCGCGGGCTCAGGCAATCCTCTCGCCTCGGCCTCCCAAAGTGCTGGGATTACAGGCTGAGCCACTGAGCCCGGCCACATCTGATTTTTCAATCAAAATATTTTTACTTTTCCTGAACTTTTCAGTAAATATTATTAGCCATACCATGATTTCTGTAACAAGCATATTCATTTAAAAATTATAATGTATTTTCTCAATTCAGAGTTATTTCCAACAAGAAAATTGTCAGTTTTCTGTAAAAGAACTATGGTTAGTTGCTGTGGTCAACCATGGTACTAAGAGAGAAAATAAATTTGATACTTGTATAAAAGTTCTCAAGGAATCATGCACGTGTACAGAAAGACAAGTTTATGCGATCAAAATAACTTATGTGGTGTTTAAATATAACCTTCTTCTCCAATGTAGACGAGGGTCCAACGTATCTCTTACACTGGATATGAGTAGCTTGGGGAGCATTGAACCCTTTGTGGCTATACCAACCCCACGGGAGAAGGTCGCAATGGAGTACTTACAGTCAGCCAGCCGAATTCTCACAAGATCACAGCTGAGGGATGTCGTGGCAAGCTCACATTTACTCCAAAGTGAATTCATGGTAAGCCTGCTATTTATTATTTACTCTTCAGTGGGTATTTTGATACACTAGGCACTAGAGATACATGTAAAAATGACACTGCCCTACACTTAAGCAGTTCCCAGGAAACAAATGGTTACAGTTAAAAAGGCAAAGTGAAGTGATTTTAGATTCATCTTTAGTCTCATCAACTGTTAATAAGTCTTCATACTAGATTGTGAGAGCCAAATTGAAGCAGAGTATGTAGGAGTTGGCCAGATGAAGAAACTGGGCAGAGAAGGGGCATTCCAAGACAAAGGGACATCCTTGCTGTCACTGCTTGGGAAATTAAATTTTACAGTTTAACTAGAGCATTGAAATAAAAATGGGAAGTGGCAAAAGTTGAGCCTCAGAAATATAAAAGAAACCTAAGTGTTAATGTATATTTAGGAGTTTGGACTTCATATTGTGTTTTAGGAAGATCATTCTATCTGCAGTAGAGTAGGCACCAGAGGAAACAGTTTGGAGGTTCTAGAGATAATTCTGTGGAACTGTGATGGTGGCCTAAACTAAGTTACTAGCAGAGAAAATGGAGAGCATCTATAAGAATCTACAAGTAGGCTTATTTGAATGAGGTAGCCAAAAGTAATGGAAAAGTCACAGATAACACCCATTTTTTTGGCTTGAGCAACAGGGCACATATGGTACCCTTTAACAAAATAAAGAGCAAAACACAGGAAGACCAAGTGTGGGCCAAAAATAATAGTGAGTTCAGCTTTAGACATATCAGTGTTGCTGGTAACAGTTAAAGCATGATACCATATATCTACCCAGAGAACATGGAGTCAGATTAGACCTTCCTAGTTCTAATGGTTGCCCTAAGGGAATATTCATTTTATAGGTCACCTTCCATCTTAAAATTTTTGTATGTCTGAAACCACACTGGTTTAATATAATAAATTGATTATTTTAGGGCCAGTTCAGATCTTTACAGCCACCCTAATGGTGAAAGAGTCAGCAGTGAGTTAGATCTACTATTATCCTCGTCAACTATTTTTTTTGGAGTTACAAATACATTTTATTTATATCTCTTGGCTGTATTCGTTTTTACAAAAATCAGATTTTTTTATTTTAAAGATGTGGGGTACAATTCAGGGGTTAGGTATACAAATGTTCAGCATGCAGGTACCCATGTTGCTCATCAACTACTGTGTCCAAAATATAATACAAACAAGGAGTTTTTTGAAATCAGACTTTGTGGTGTGTCATCTTTTTATATGTGAAGAAAATGAGACCTAGATGGATGAAAGAACCAGTCATCAGTCACACAGCTAGCCATAGTGATTTTTTTCTAGAACTTCAGACAGCTCTTTGTGTATGAAATAAGTCCTTAACGTAATCTACTTCCCTGAAAGGATATTTAAGACCAAAGACGCATTCCCAGGAGAGAGATCGTCCTTGAAGATGACAGATTGTCAATATGTGTCAAAAAACAGGAGGTGAGAAGGAAGAACGGAGGAATTACAATATTCCCTACTTTGTGGCTTTGCCAAAAGAGACTGACCTGTTTGAAATTATCAAACATGAGTATGTGTTTTCTATTTAACATTCAACAATTTTGCTTACTTTGGTCACTTGGAACTGAGAAGTTAAAACATTTAGTTGGAGTAGGATGAATATCATAAATATCTAACAGAATGCAAGTTTAGAAAAGGATGTTGCAAAGAATAAGTTGCTTCTCTCATAGACCAAGTCTCAAATTCATAATATTGTCTGGCTTTTTCCAAATTTTCAGATTGACTGAAAACTAGGACAATTTGAATTAATTAACAGATGATTTTTTCATTTCAATGAATATTATGTTGCTTAGTTATATTTTCCATTGAAGAAAGCTTAAGTAATAAAAATATTATTTTATGTGATCTAAGGATTTAATGCTTATCAGTCATTAAATAACATAAAAGTTATTTTATTTCACATTAATCTTATCAAAGTAATTCTTTGCAGAATTACTATTAGAGAATATACTATTTTGTTAGGAAAATTCTAAGCTATTTGTTTGAATCCTTTTGAAAACTTTGGCTCACTGATGTCTTTGTCCTAGTCAGCCACAGATACTCCCCTTTTGAGATCTCACGCATGTCCACAGAGCCACTTCTGTTCTTTTTTTTTTTTTACCTTTAAATTTTTTATTTTAAAATTGTGGGGTACAATTTTGGGTTAGGTATACAAATATTATGCAGCTACCCTTGTTGATGAGGTGTGTCCCCCTCTCCCGAGGCAGTTTCCCACTCCTGCCAATCCCACCTCCCCGCCCCATGCTCCCGCAGTTTCCCACTACTGTCAATCCTTTTCTTATAGTATTACAATAGTTGTTCAAGGTCCACTTATGAGTGAGAACATGTTGTTTCTGTGAAAGATCACTCAGTATTATAGACTCTAAATCCATCCAGGTGGTTGTGAAGTTCAAGATTTTGTTCTTTATGAGCCACTTCTGTTCAAAGGGTTCCCTCTCCAATCATTTGAGGCACATAACATAGATTTTGATAGAATAAGAATATTTATATTCTCATAAAGTGGGAGGAAATGTGTCTGAATAACAGTCACTAAAGACATTGCATTTAAAATTACAAATGGAACAGTCCAATTATAAACTAGTTCTTAACACTCACACAAAAATTATATTATCCCTTGAATCAACAAAAAAGCCCTTTATATCTACCATTTTGGGAAGAACTTTTTAGAAATCTGAAAAGAGTCACTATTAATACACTAATGTTTACTATCATAGTAAAATGTTTGGCACTGAACTTACATAAAGATTTGAAGATATGTGAATACACTGTTTAAACAATTCATTTTTAGCACCTGTCTAATAATTCCAGTAATTATGTCACAACATAATTTTTTAAATCTAGCCAAAGTAGTATATGTTTTTTTAATGATTACATACAAGACAATACTTTCTAACACACAGAGCTGTTTCTTAAAAGTCAGCTTGTCGGGTACTGCTGATATGTTTATGAAAGGAAGGGTGTTGGCCAACTAGAAGTGATATTCTGTTGTTTGTAACTGACTTTGAAGTCCAATGGAGCGCTGGATCAGATGACCCCCTGTGAAGGTTTTCTTTATGGTAGCATTAGATACACTAATTTGATATCATTTATTTTTGCAGGAAATACCAATGAACTTTGTGGATCCCAAAGAAATTGATATTCCACGTCATGGAACTAAAAATCGCTATAAGACAATTTTGCCAAGTAAGTTTCTTGATTTAAAAATTTACAAGGTAAAGCACAAGACAAGCCTTCCCCATTCACCCCTATTCCACCATTTCCAATTCTTGCAATTCCCACTTACACACCACATTTGGAATTACTAACACCTATCAAGACTCATAATCATTAAAGTGGTCTGTGATTAATGACTTTATCTTTGTTACTCTTGTAGTGTCCAGCTCACAATTCCAATGGACACATGGTTCAAACATTTTTTTTTGTAAAAAAAAAAAAAAAAGTTTATTGTCATGGGTGTCAAATAATTTAATGGGAAAAAGAGTCTTTTCAACAATAGTGCTGAAACAACTGGATATCCACAGGCCAAAAAATGAAGTTGGAGACCCTGCCTCATTCTATATACAAAATTGACTCAAAATGGATCAGAGACCTACATGTAAGAGATAGACCTATAAAACTCTTAGGATAAAACAAGTGTGAATATTCATGACCTAGTCAATTGTTTCTTAGATATGACACCAGAACAATAAATTGAACTACATTAAAATTGAAAAATTTGTGCTTCAAAAGATACCTTCAAGAAAGTAAAAAGACAACTCACAGAATGAGAAAATGTTTGCAAGTCATATATCTAATAAGAGACTTGTATCTGGAATAAAAAAATTCTTAAAACTCTATAGTAAAAACACAAATATATTATGATATTATTTATAGTAGCCAAAAAGTGGAAACAACCTAAATGTCCATCAATTGATGAATGGATAAATTAAATGTAGTATATTTGCACAATAGAATCAATAAAAAGGAACAAGACACTGATGCAACATGGATGAACCTTGATAACATGCTAAGTGAAAGATGTCAGTAGACCCCATATGTTATAATCCAGTTACGAAAAATGTCCAGATAGGCAAATCTACAGAGACAGAAAATATCTTAGCGGTTGCCTAGTGTTGAGGAAGATGAGGAATGACCAGTAAAGGGTCTGGTATTTATTTGGTGGCTAATGAAAATGTTATAAAATGGATTATGGTAATTGTTGTACAACTCTGTAAATAAAAAATAAACTCTGTGATGGCACGCTAAATGGATGAATTGTATGGTATGTAAATCATTTCTCAATAAAGCTATTACCAAAACAACTTCACTGTACATAACAATCCCCTAGAGTTCTTGTTAAAAAATCCAGAATACTGTCCCCAACCCCAGGGATTTTGTTTAACTAGATCTGCTATTAAGTTCAGGAAACTACTTCTAGCAAACACCCAGGTGATTCCGATGCAGATGGAACAGGACCACACTTTGAGAAACACTACTGTATATTAAAACTAAATTTAGCTCCATGAAATTTACCAATGTCAAGCAGTGAGCTGGATACCAGGGACCAGTAAAGAACAAGAAACTCTATAAAATCAAGGAGATCATAGACTAAAAAGGAGAGACATGCAAACAAACAATTATATTCAGAGTCCTAAGAGCCAGAACAGAGATATTGCCCAAATAACGTAGGAGTTCAGAGAACTGAGTAATCAATTCTGCCTAGAACAAGCAAAAAACTTTGGAGAGAAAGTAACATTTTCTACCATTAAACAAACATATAGTTGGGGTCTGGGCAAAATCCATAGACATTTCACGGCAAAGTTCTGAAAAGATGGAGCCACAAAGACTTTTTTAAAGTATTCACATAGAATTAGTAGGCTTCATTATTTAGTCCATTAATTCACTCATAAGACACCAAGTTCTCCATATTCATAGTAATTGCAATGAATTAAAATCAAGTAATTAAAAAATTACTGTTAATGTTGTCTTTGGTGGAATTGGAAATGCATTGTTAAAGTCACTCACTCTAACATTCTAACATATTTTTAACTGGTCTATATAGGTATAGTCACTTTTAAAAGGTATTTTATGACTACAACCAGTTGAAAGGGAGAAAAGTGCTCTGTGTTAGAATTGGGATATTTCTCTCTCTCTCTCTCTCTCTCTCTCTCTCTCTCTCTCTCTCTCTCTCTCTCGTTCTCTGTTAAAATTTTTATCTAAAGTATGCCAAACTAATAATCATGGCATATACATCCATCACAATTATATATACCAAAGGCATCATCTATTGTCAGAAGAATTTGGAAATTATTAGGATTATTCCAAAGTTCAGCCTTCTCCATTTCCTGCCCAGATGATATCAGGCAACTGCTTCATAGTCCTGTGTCAGCTTTTCCATTCCCAGAACTGGGTGGACCACTGGAGCCAGGGCACCTATGCTGACAACTGCTGTTGTAAATGATGGATTTTCTATCAAAAATATCTGCAGCCTGAATGCCCCACCCACCTCCATTGCACAAAGTATAATTTAGGAAATATAGCTTGGATGAGCCACACTATTGATTGAAAAGTATTCAAAAAGTCTGGCATAAATAGGCAAAGCTGTTCTTTATAGTTTGAGTTTGACTGTAATATGAGATAAACTTGAAATATTACATAAAATGATAATTAGCACACGATTAAAATTTTAAATATTATGTTTTTTATTGTTTTAAGCTACACTAAGTTCCTCTTAGGTTTCAAAGTTTATCAGCATTATATGATTTTGAGGACGCTTCACAGCAGATACATGGATAACCAAGAACCAATTACACCATAAATCAGATTATAGTCATTTCTCTAAGGACAATGTTAGCCTGGCTCAGAACATTCAAAATGGTAGATTAAAATGCTGAGGTCGAGTTTTATCTAATTATTTTGCAGTATAAACAAATATTTGAGATAAAAAATGTCTACGGCGTAAATCACAAAGGTAAAAGGAAAAAAATATATCAATATGAAATTATTAGCACACAATGAAGTATAATACTGTAACAATAAATTATATGTATATATTTATTCAGTATAGCCAACTAACTTATCAAATATAAGACCATATAGACAAAATTTAAAAACCCTACTAACTCAGCCCATTATTTCATATTTAAAATTATAATGTCTCGTAATATTTCCTACTTAAATTATGTTTTCTCTTTTATTATATTAAGTGCCTAACACAGAATAGATGTGCAAATAAGTGAAGCACTCATTAAAATAAGTTGTGTAGCTAAAGAAAGACATTAGAATTAGATTTGATTTCCTATCTCAGCCAAAACATTTACAATTTTTGGCAGGTTACTTAATCTTCCTGTGCCATCCTTTCTTCACCTCTAAAAATAGTGATGATAATAATACTATCCTAAAGACTATTGAAAAAATTAAACAACACTATATGTAAAATGCCTATCAAAGTATCAACTAAGCCCTAAGCTAATGTTGATTTGTTTCTTTTTCCCCTTCCTACCTAAATGAAGATGGATTCATCATTAATCCTAGAACCAATTCCAGAAAATAGGGGCACCATCTATGTAGAGAAAAGTTTACAGTTTCAAAGGCAAAGTACTCAAGAGCCCTATCTCCCTTATAATTTTCACATGGTTCTTAAAAAGTGAATATTCACAAAATCTTCTCCTACATTCATTGCCAAGATCAACTCCACAATGATGGAAATGTTTTATATCACTAATATGATAGGCACTAGCCACATGTGGCAGTTGAGCACTTAAAATGTAGCTAGTGCAACTGAGGAACTTATTTTTTAATTTAATTTTATATTAATTAACTTAAATTTAATTAACTAAATGCAGTTAGTGGCTACTATATTGGAAAATGCAGGCCTGGAGTCTTCCCTCTCCCTGCAACAAACTTGAATGTGGTTTATGATCATGTGAAGGTGTGGCCACCCCTGTCTTCCCTCCCATATCCTGCTTATCTTAAATTCATCCACAAAAATCATCCTATTCTTGTCATCCATGTCTTTGCTCATCCTAACAGTGATACAGTTTTCTCTCATCTGATTGCTTCTTCTCTTGATTTCAAACCTCCAATGCATTTCTTCTTGGAGAGGAAATTTTAAGCCCAGCATACCTTTCATAGAATCAAACATGAAACCAATAAAATATCAGAATCCAGGTACCATTTTGTCTATTAAATAGAAGACTTGAGATTGACAGAAGGTATTTTAGGGGACCAGAATAGGAAAATTTCATGTTCCATATACCAAATTTGTATATATGTTCAATAATGCTGAAAGGAAAAAAAAGGAGGAAAGAAAAAAGAGAAGAAAGGAGAGAGGAAGAGAAAGAAGAAAAAAAAGGGGCAAAAAAAGGAATAAAGAGACAGGGGAGGAAAGGAGAAAAATAAAAAAACGAAGTAAGGGAGGAAGAAAAAAAAATTTCATGGTGAATTTGACTAACATGTGGACTTAAAATGTATGACATGAACAAAATTAGAACTTCAGGTCAGAAATTCGAGGCTGTAGTGTGCAATGATCATACCTGTGAATAGCCACTGCACTCCAGCCTGGGCAACATAGCAAGAACCCCCTCTCTAAAGACAAAAATAAAAAAATTTGAACACCTCTAAATACTTGGAAAATACCATAAATTACTAATTTCCAACATAATTTAACTTGACAGGGAATCTGTAAGAAGTTTATAGAGTTCCTAGTAAATCATATATATCACAGGCATTATAAAAACTGAAGGAAATATCACTCTTTTCAAGCTTGCGTAGGATATAATGTTTGTGGAAACTTCCAATAATCAGTGGATACTGAAAGGCATGAAAAAGTTCTTGTCCCTTTTGCTAAGGAAAAAAAAAAGCCTAGAATGTCAAAAGCAGAGTTTTAACTCTTCCTAATAGAAATTAATTCTAACATTAAACTCTCTATAACTTATATATTAAATAGAAATCACAAAGGATACAAAAGTTAATTAAAGACAACCCTTGCTCCTAACGGGCTTGTCACAATCCATCGAAAGCTAGCAGAAATTTAAGTATTTAAAATACAAAATAAAACTCCAGGAGCCCAAGCAAAAAAGTGAATGCCTAATTCTGCCTAGGAAGGCCAGGGAGGGTTTCAGAAAGATATTTCTTGAACTGAGCCCTGAAGAATGAGGGAGACTTTATCATTCAAAGAAGGCAAAGGAAAAAATATGTGCAAAAGCATAGAATCTACAAGAGCATGAATTATTTGGGAGATTGCCCTAGGCTCATGGAGCTAGATTACATGGTACATGTGGGAAGGTGGCTGTTGAGAAGGCCTTAAGAAAAGATTAAAGATCCTCTGTACCTTGCTAATTAAGGAGCTGAGGTTTTCTCTAGGCCTGTACCATCTAATAGAGGCCCCTAACCACATAAGGCTATGTAAGTTTACATCTAAAGAATTAAAATTAAGTAAAATTAGAATTTTAGTTCTTTAGTTCTTTTTTTTTTTTTTTTTTTGAGTTGGAGTCTCACTCTGTCACCCAGACTGGAATGCAGTGGCTGCTTCCGGCCACCGCAGCCTCGACCTGCTGGGCTCCGACGATCCTTCCGCCTCAGCCTTCCAAGTAGCTGGAACTACAGGCGTGCGCTACCACGCTCAGCTGATTTTTGATTTATTGTGGATATGAGGTCTCGCCAAGTTGCCCAGGCGAGTCTCGAACCCGCGGGCTCAGGCACTTTAGTTCTTACTAGCCACATTTCAAGTGCCTAACAGACACACGTGGCTAGCAGTTACATTTTTTCCATTTTCAAACAGAATATTTTCATCACCACGGAAGGCCTGTTATGCAGTGCTGCTCTATGTTGTCTGAATTTTCAATAACTATAATAAATAAAACAAGTATAATTAAGTGAACTCAATGGACAAATAAGTTTATATATAATACCTTCTTGGAAATTCATGAAGTATATTAGCATAATAAAGATCCTGAGAAGTCTTGCAGTAAAAAGAATGGGGTTCAATTTTGTTTAAGCCAATGTTTCCTATATTTATTTGGTTACAGAACCCTTTTTTTAAAAAAAGATGACCTAATTTATGTTATGTAATATAATTCTCTATGTCATAGAAGTAATGATTTACAGGTAATAAATGCTTTGGGAAATACTGCCTCAGGCAATTGGGATGGCATTTAGGCAATGGAATAATGTGATGAGATTTTGTATTACAGAGAGCGTTGGCAGCAATGAGAAGGATGGATTGGAAAGGGCAAGACAAAGCAGAAAGACCAGATGAGATGCTTTAAACAGAAGGCCATGAGAATAAGGAGGCAAGATGGATCGTTGTGCATTTCAGAAGATAAAACAGACAGAATTTGCTAGTTTCAAACATGGACTCTAGAAGCAGTGGTAGCACACCTAACCTAAAGAATAACAGAAAGCTACCAAGAGCACATTAGGGGCGTGAGGAGTTTGGCAAACCTGTGGTACATTCAGCAGGAAATAACAAACAGAAAAAGTCTATAAATGAGGAGACTGGTCTAGTCTGAGCTACCTATTTTTGAGTCCTCAGGATGTTCATAATAGTTAAAGCCATGGGAATGAGTGAGTCACCCAACACAGCCTTATCAAGTGAGCATAGGAAAGGGTCAAGTCAAATCCTAGAATGGATTTTTAGCAACAAAAAAAGGAGCATATTACATAAGCAGGAGATTGGAAATACACCATCAAAAATGTAGCAGAAAAACCAGAATGTTGTGTCCCAGAATCTAGGGTAAGAGGAAACTTCAAGAAAGATCTTATAGTCAACAGTTTTTGAATGCTACAGTGAGGACATTGGGGAAAAGAAACACACAGTAGACTCTTTGGGTTTAGCAACAAAAGGGTCAGTGGTGACCTTGGCAAAGGCAGTCTCTGCATGGTGTTAGGGGTAGGGTACATTGTAGTATATATGAAGAGGTTTGACTTGTAGATGAGCAGGTGGAAAGAGTAGGCACAACAAACTCTTTCAGAAGTTTACCTGTCTAGAAAAGAAAAGCAATAGAATAATTGCTAGAAAAGGATGCATAGAAATGACTTTTTTTAAAAATGGGAAAAACCTTTAAATCAATGCAGCAGACTTTCACTGAGGGTCTTCTATGCCAGATACTAGGTCTTAAATAGACAGTGAAAAATCTTCATCCCTGCCTTCAAAAAGTTTAGCATGTACCAGGTCAAAGAAAAAAATAAAGAGATGATGTAATCACACTCATATATTTAAACGTTGGGGGGGGAAATGCCATATTTTCCTTAACACTGTGGTCCACAAAGAACCCTTCAATTCTTGATAGAAAGTGATTTTAGAATGTCAGACATTGTTGCTAGCACAATGGATCTATCCAGTATCAGAAACTTGTGCTGCAGAGTGAATAAACTGCTACACATAGTAACTAAAATCAGCTTCTTCTAAATAGTGAAAAGGAATTCAAGCCAGTCCATGTGTTTATTGTAAGGCAGCAGATAAAGAAAAGTAGGGTGCCTTACTTCCATCAGTGTAATAGGCAATTTAGGACGATCCAGCCTGATCTAATCATTGCAAGTGTTCTAATGGCAATGTCATAGGGTCTGGGGGCTTAATTTTAGATTAAGATGCTGAATACTTTTTGTTATATTGCTAAAAATCTGTCTTTTATGCATCTTGATACTTGTGAATCCTGACTCTAAGAAACCAAGGTTTGACTCCTCCATATGTACAAAACTTAGATGTGCAAGATACACCAACTCTATTTAATGCCTCCCTGAGCAGAACTGATTGTGATAATACTATTCCTTTCTGAAATACTTTTTCCAAAAAAAGTAATGTATATAGTAGTAGATACAGCCAAAATAACAGTAGTTTTAAAAAGTTGAAAATATATTTTCCTCTCAAGTATAACCTGCCAGGGTTGATATGGCAGCTTTGCCGTATTATACATCTAGACTCTTCTCTCTGGAGTCTCCCATCCTCAGAGTGTTGCCTTTTTTTTTTTTTTTTTGCATGGTTCAAGATACTAGTCACCACAAGCATGCTCCAAGCAGCAAGAGGAAGTAAGAAGTGGTAGAAAGACAGCATCGCCCCTCACCTTAATTCCGTGATCCAAAAGTCACTCACATCCCTTCCTCTCAGGGGCCACAAGTGAGAACTTAGTCACAGAGACACAACCAATGCCAGGAATGGTAAGAAGGAGAGTCTTAAGCTGTGCATCCTACCAAGTTTTCAGGCAAAATCTGGAACCTTGTTACTAAAGAAAGAGGGATAATGAACACTAGGAGACAACTAACTGTCCACATACACATTTGTGTGTGTAATGCTATTGTGTGCTCCAGAGGATGACAGCAAAAATGCCAGGCAGCACTGCAGATATTCAGCAAGAAGCTTAATACACTGTGCAGTCAAGCGCTCCCACTGGGAGCCCTCCTCCATGTGATCCTCGGTACAGGGTGTTCAACAAGTCCTGTTTACATCACTGGGGTTTCTCCTTCTGTTTGTTCATTATTTTGTGTTCTGCCAAGAGTTTTGACCCATATGGCTGACAAAAGATGTGTATAGCAACAATGGAATAATTCCACTCTGGATGTTAAAACACAGCTCCATAAGGTTTCAAGGCCCCTTGGAGAAAAAAAAAGATGAGGAAACAAAAAGCAGTAGACGTCGGGCTCGGTGGCTCAGCCTGTAATCCTGTGCTTTTGGGAGGCTGAGGTGAGTGGATTGCCTGAGCCCGCGGGTTCGAGAACCGCCTGGGCAGCGAGACCTCATCTCTACAATAAATCAAAAAATCAGCCGGGCGTGGTAGTGCATGCCTGTAATTCCGGCTGCTTGGAAGGCTGAGGCGGAAGGATCACCAGAGCCCAGTAGGTCGAGGCTGCGGTGGCCAGGAGCGGCCACTGCACTCCAGTCTGAGCAACAGAGTGAGACTCCAACTCAAAAAAAAAAAAAAAAAACAGTAGTCCACCAGTCTACATTATGAAGGGCATGATAAATGTTATGCAAACCTAGAGGTTTACCAAAGGTGGATTTAGTGTTTTGGAAAGAGGATACTAAAGTTTATATTATTTGGAGGTCACTCTTTAAGTTTTATTTTATTTTTAAATCACAGATAACAGTTGTATATATTTATGAGAGACAATGTGATGTTTTGATGTATACATTGTGGAATGATCAAATTATGCTAATTAATATATCCATCGCCTCAAATATGTACCATTTATTTGTGGTGAGAACATTTAAATTTTATTTTATTGGTTTATTTATTTGAGAAAGGGTCTCACTCTGTCACTCAGGCTAGAATGCAGTGGCACACTCATGGCTACCACAGCCTCAACCTGCTGGGCTCAGGCAATCCTTCCCCCTGGAAGGATTGGGTATAGCTGGAACTATACCCAGCAATTTTTTGATTTATTGTCGAGACAAAGTCTCATCAAGTTGCCCAGGCTGGTCTTGAACTCCTGGGCCCAGGCAGTTCTCTCGCGTCTGCCTCCCAAAGTGCTGGGATTACAGGCAGGAGTCACTGTGTCCAGTTAAAATGTGTTCTTTTAGCTATTGTGAAATATACAATATATTATTATTAGCTATAGTCGCCCTACTATGTAATAGATCAGTAGTCTATTCCTCCTGTCTAACTGAAACTTTGTACCTCTGACCAACATCTCCCTTTCCTCATCCATCCTGTTCCCTAGCCACTGGTAACCACCATTCTACTCACTACGTCGATGAGTTCAACATTTTTAGAACCCACTTATAAGTAAAATCAAGTAGTAGTTGTCTCTCTGCATCTGGCTCATTTCATTTAGCATAATGTCTTCTAGGTTTACCTATGTTGTCACAAGTGACAGAGTTTTATGCTTTGTAAAGACTGAATAATATTTCATTGTGTATATATACTACCTTTTTTAAATGCATTCATCTGTTGTTGGACACTTGGCTGTTTCTATATCTTGGCTATTATGAATAATGTTGCAGTGATCATGGGAGTGCAGACATCTCTTCAACATTCTGATTTCAAATTTCTTTGGATATACACCCAGAAGTGGAATTGCTGGATCAGATGATAATTATTTTTTTAGTTTTATGAGGACCGTTTATACTGTTTTGCAAAATGGCTGTGCTAATTTGCACTACCACCAACAGTGTACAAAGGTTTCCTTTTCTTTTCATCTTTGCCAACACTTGTTATCTTTCACCTTTTTTATAATAACCAATCCAACACAACATAATACTGTGGCTTAATTTACATTTATCCAGTGATTAAAGATGTGAGGAATTTTTGTTCAAGTTTTTGTTGGCCATTAGTATGTCTTTTTTTAAGAAATGTCTATTCAGGTCTTTGTTCATATTTTAATAGAGTTATTGGGTTTTTGCTCATGAGTAGTTTTGAATTATTTATATATTTTTAATTAAGCCCTTTACTCATTGTGTGATTTACAAATATTTTCAACTAATCTGTGGGTTGTCTCTTCACTCTGTTGTTTCCTTTGTTGTGCAGAAGCTCTTAAATTTGATGCAATCCCCTGTGTCTATCTTTGCTTTCCTTGCTTGTGTTTTCAAGGTTATATCCATGAACTCTCTGCCCATACCATGTCATGAAGATTTTCCCAGGAGGGCACTCTTTGAAAAAAAAAAAAATGAATACCAACATTATGAATGCAAAATTTGGTACAAGTTTTTTTTTTTTTTTTTAAATTAAAGATGTCCTCTGCAAATGAGGACCAACAGCTCATGTAGAGACCTGTTATGACTTTAGGAGATTTGGGGGGAAATGAAGTGCTTTTGACCATTTGGTGTCAGCTTCCATTTCCATAGGGTTTACGTTTTGAAAGCTCCATATGGCAAGACTGACTTTGGACATGTTCCCAGGGGTCTAGTCTATGCTACCAATAAGGCAGTTTGCTTCAGAACCAGACTTTTATTCTCATGATCTAAAAGTCACTCACATCCCTTCCTCTCACATGTCACAGTGAGAACTTAGTCACACAGTCACAACTAATACCAGGAATGGTAAGAAGGAGAGTCTTATGTCTTGTCCCAACATATCTCTTCAGGGAGAATTCTGATAAGAAGTCAAGACCCACATCCCAAGACAGTTAAGACCACAGTTTCTCATTCACAGTCAGGTTATGTCCTGACTAAATTGTTCTTACCTGCTCCACTCTAAGTATCTCTGTAGTCTTCTTGCTTCTTTTAGTTCATCCAGAAGGACACAACAGGAACTTTTGCAAAGAGTTTTGGATCAAACTGAATGAAGACCTGCCTCTATAAATAGGATTCTTGGAAGCCACTGAGGGCTTCTCACTGATTTCTAGGATGTATTGACATCTTCTGAACTATTATTGCTTCCATCTGGCATGACCAAGGGCTATTTTACCTGTAACTTATAAAAAACAGATAAGCATCGGTCTTCATATATCAATGTAAATCTTCGAGCATACTGGGGCTTTCTCTTGTCAAAACCAAATTCCTTATAGATCAAATCAGCTTTATCCATCTCCAGATGGAAGCGCCTATTACTACTGAGATATATACAATAGCTTCATCTCAAATATCCTAGTGACTAATGAGCAAGATTCTACTATATGTTTTAAGATCTTCTTTGACAATGACCTTGCTAAGCTCTAAGTCTGATAAACTGAATTCAACACTCTATTTCACTTTTTACTAACTGTGTGACCTTGAGTGAGTTACTTAACCTCTCTGTGCATCCATTGCCTAATTTAAATAAAGAGAATATTAATAGTATGTACTTTATAGAATTATGGCGACTATGTGACATAATGCATAGAATGCTGTTAGCTGCTCCATCTCTGGCACATACGGAGCAGAGAATGCAGTGACCACAATGATGATGATGTCACTCCAGTGTTTTGTGACTGCCTCCTTGTTGATCTCCATATTACCTATTCATTGCTTGTAACAAATCATCTCAAAATTTAGTGACTTAAAATAATACATATTTATATCTCACAGTTTCTGTGTGCCACGAGTTGGAAAGTGGCTTATTTGGGTCGTTCTGGCCAGGGTCTTTCATGAGATTTCTACTGAGATGTTGACCAGGGCTGCAGTGGGCTGATGGTTTGGCTGGCAATGAAGGTTCTAGGCTCACTCATATGGCTGTTGGCTAGAAGCTTCAGTTCCTCACCATGCAATCCTCTCTTCATAGGGCTGCTTGAGCACCCTCAAGACATGGGAGCTGGCTTCCTCCAGAGCAGACAACTCAAGAAAAAGAGCAAGAAGGAAACTGAAATACCTTTTATGACCTAATCACATACCATCCCTTCTGCCATATTCTATTTTTAAAAGTGTGTCATTTTCTGGGTGTGGTGGCTCACGCCTGTATCCCAGCACTTTGGGAGGCTGAGGTGGGGTGGTTGCTTGAAGCCAGGAGTTCAAGACTGCCTGGGCAACATAGTAATGCCTCATCTCTACCAAAAGATTTTTAAAAATTAACCAGGTACTCAGGAGGCTGAAGCGGGAGCATCACTTCAGCCAGGAGTTCAAGGCTGCACTGAGCTATGATTTCACCACTGTACTCTAACCTGTGCAACAGAGCAAGACCCCATTTAAAATAACTAAAAAAGTCAAGCTCAGTGGCTCAGCCTGTAATCCCAGCACTTTGGGATGCTGAGGCAAGTGGTTTGCCTGAGCCCACAGTTTTGAGACCAGTCCAGGCAACTTGGTGAGACCAATAAATCAAAATATTAGCTGGCGTGGTAGTGCATGCCTGTAGTTCCAGCTACTTGGAAGGCTGAGGCAGAAGGATCGCCAGAGCCCAGCAGGTCGACACTGGGTGGCCATGAGTGTGCCACTGCACTCCAGCCTGGGCCACAGAGTAAAACTCCAACTCAAAAATAAATAAATAAATGAGTCATTAATTTCTGCTCACTCAAGAGGATGAAAATTAGTCACCACCTCCTTTTAGAAAGCATGTCAAAGAATTTGGTGGCTATAGTTTTAAACCCTCACTGTCCCCATGGGCTGGTTAGTCTTTTTTTCTAAAAGTAATGCCAACCTTTATTATCTTTAACACCAGTTACAGATGAAGTGAATTTTAAAGTAAATATTGATTTGCCAAGACCTTCTAGATTTTTAACTATCATTAGCTACCACTTACATATATTCTATAAAAGTGTCTTTCTTTAGTACTCCCTCCCTCACCACCTCTCAGATTTTTTCAGTTTTTGCCTGGGAATGTAAGAGATCGCCTTTACCCAGAAGGTGCTTGATGACTGTGTGTTACTGTAAGAGATGGGAATAAAAGAAGAAGGGGTGTTCTTTGCTGCACCTCTGTCTTTATACCACTTTCCTGTAAGAAGGAAAGCTGAAAAACATTGAATTTGCTGTTATCAAGAAATAAACGAAGCAACCGCTAGGATGTAACCTGTATTATCATTGTTAGTTTGTGGCCGTTTTAGCATTAGGAACGCTGCACAGCACAGTAGCTAAAAGTACTCTAGAGTTAGAGTTCAAAGTCTGACTCCATTATTTATTTCCTCGTTGTGTACTTTTAAGCAAATTATTTACTCTGTCTCAATTTCCTATTTGAAAGAGCAGTACCCATTATTTTTGGTACTTTTATTAAAGATTTATGAAGATTAAATAACATAGTAAAACATGGAGAACAGAGTCTGACATCTAATAATCAATACATGTTGTTTATGATTTTAGGAACAGGCTGAGAACTCACTGAAATAAATAATGTTTATCTTTTCACCTCTCTAACTTGTCCCACCCTTGATCCTCACACCGATAGCACGTCAGTCTTACCCATCACGGGAAATTGAGGGAACTGGCCAGGATATAAGCTATGAGGCAAGATCAAGTTGGAACCTGAGGGTGTAGATGAAATGAGGTAGTGAAGTATCAAATAATTGGTAAAGTGCAGTCTGATTCATCTCTGAGGAGAAAGGAGAGAGACAGGAGTTGGGGAGACCTGGTACAAATTTCAAATCCAAAGTAAAAAAGTAGAAGCAGAAATAAGAAATGGGGTCAAGAATCAGAACTCATGAAAAATGACAGAAAGTATAAGCTCATCATCTCAGGCTTCTGGGTGAGACTTATGTCAGGAACAGGAGTCTTGATGGACACAAATGTCCCTTGGTAAACACAAATGGATCAAGAGATGGGCATACATGTACCAAAGATAAACACTGACACAAGACAGACAAATAATATATAACAGGTGTTTCACTTACTGGTTACTGCTGTTCTAAGGAGCTTTAAAAAGAGTAAATATATTTAATATATTTGTTCTTGTTTTCTTCAATAGATCCCCTCAGCAGAGTATGTTTGAGACCAAAAAATGTAACTGATTCACTGAGCACCTACATTAATGCTAATTATATAAGGGTAAGTAAATACATACACATTTCTTTCTGGTGACCTACTATTTGGAATTATTAATTTTTTTTTCTTAGAGTAGATTAGGTTTGATTTAACTCATTTACTAGCAAGTATTTTTTTTGTGTCATAGTCACACCTAACACTGCTAATGGGTTCTTTATTTATTTATGTCTTTAATTATTTTGAATCAGGGTCTTACTCTGTCACACAGGGTGGAGTGCAGTGGCGCCATCATAGCTCACCACAGCCTCAAACTCCCACCTCAGTCTCCACAGTAGCTGGAACCACAGGCACACACCACCAAGCCCAGCTAATTTTTGTTGTTTTTTTTTTGTAGAAACGAGGTCTTGCTATGTTGCCTAGGCTGGTCTCAAACTCCTGGCCTCAAGCAATCCTCTTGCCTCAGTCTCCCAAAATACTGGAGTTGCAGGTGTGAACCACTGTGCCTAGCCAGCAATCGGTTCTTTATTCACTGAGTCTTTCTTCACTGAGTCCTTGATGACAGTGTTTTATATGGGCATTCTGTTGGGCACTGGGCAACTCTCAATACTGTATGCTATGCTTAACTTGCTAGAAAAGCAGCCGTGGAATTGTGGTGGTAGAATCCGTGGAGCTGCCATAGTCTGTGTTGCTTTTGGATTTGCACAACTACCATGTTCTGAAAATCTTTCACTGCAAGGCATGAACTTAAAGCCAATCTTTGTGTCTCTTTATTCCAACTAGGGCTACAGTGGCAAGGAGAAAGCGTTCATTGCCACACAGGGACCCATGATCAACACCGTGAATGACTTCTGGCAGATGGTTTGGCAGGAAGACAGCCCCGTGATTGTTATGATCACAAAACTAAAAGAAAAAAATGAGGTATGGCCTTTAGTCAAGCTTTGAATGTTATATATCTTCCACTACTATAGGGGAAATATTGTAGAAGTAAAATTGCCATGGACTGATAGCAGATTTGTTTAGTATGGAAGCTTTGAAACATTTAAAGGTTAAGTCACTTTATATGTCCAAAAAAAATCGGTATTATTCTATAAACGTCAACTTTCTTTCAGGCAAGTCAATATACTTGCAATATACACGTCTAATTTGTACCCACATATCTCAGTAAGAAAATAAGGGACCATGAATTATCACCCTAATTTATAGTCAGAAATTTTTTAAAATTATTCATTCATACTCCAAGTAATTTTTGAGCACTTACAATGTGACAGGTATTATTCTAGTTGTCAGGGATATAATAGTAAGCAAAACATACCAGAATTGCTATCCTTGGAAGATAGAAAAAAAATCAAATGAAGTATTAATCATGCTAAATATAAACAAATAACTCGCTAATTAAATACCAAAGATTACCAGCTGACTAAATAAATTTAGTTATATACTGTCTACCAGAGGACACAGAAATATTTTTTTTAAAAAGAATGAAAAAAATACACCAAGCTAATACTAACCAAAGAAAGTTGTATATCAGATAAAACTGATTTTCAATCAAAACAATTGTTACTGGAGAAAAGGAATGTCAATACGTAACACTAAAAGGTTAAATTCACAAATAAGATAAAATTCTAAACTTGTAAATGCATAACACATCCTCCTCCCCTGAGTATCTCAAGCATTAATGGACAGAAGTATAGAAGGAATTAATAAATCACCAGCATACTGAGAGAAAACTCAACAAAAAGACGACATTCGTATTTGTTATCTTAAGCGGACACACACTAATAAAAATTTTGAAAAGTTTTACATAAAATTTTTTTCAAATTAACAAATTTGATTTAATGAACCTATATAGAACCTTCCAATCAACAATCTTATGATACAAAGTTTCAAAACATGAGATATTATGAAAAGTGACAATACTAAGACCATATAGCAAGTCTTGGCAAATTTCAAAGAATAGCTATACTGTAAGTATGTACTTTGAGCACAGTGCAATTAATTTAGAAATAAATAACTGAAAGATCAAATGAAAAATACACTTTGAAATTTTACAATCACACAACTCATAGATCAAAATGATGAAAGTACTATATATCAAATCTTGGGAGACACTACTAAAAGTGTTCATAGAGGGAAATACTTGATTATAAAAAATTAAAGATCTGAATAAGCAACTGACTTTGTAAAAGAACTACAAAATAAAAACAAAGGAAGAATGAAGGAATAATAAAGAATAAAACAGTAATTAATGAAATATAAAACGAAGGTAAAACTAAAAGTTTTTTCAAAAGTCTAATGAAATACGCCACACTGACAGAATTGAAGGAAGTGCAAATAAAAATATTAGAAATGATTATAGATAAAGCAGAGTTGGGGTTCTGTGTTTTTTAATTATCACACACTATGAATAACCTCATACAGGATTTAGCATTATTTCATAAATCTGAGCAGAGCACATTACTCCTTTGGTTTGAATGACAACTTTCAGAATAAATTGCCACAATATAAATATTTTTAAAATTGCATTTATGCCCTTACAAATGCTATTTCTTCTGTTATAAATAAAATTATATAAAGGCAGCATAGAAAAAAAGCACTGTCATTATGTAATTATTCATATATATAAGGATACAAATGTTTCAAAACAATTCAATTGTATTTTCCGCAGAAAGCATTACTTGTCAGTGTTGCAAATGTCTTAATGAATTAGTAGTACTCAACAAAAGATACTTGAAACGATATCTCATAAAGATTACAGAATAAGTTGTAGTAACTATGTGAGATAAATTATAGTTTTTGTTCTCTTGATCATTTTAACCTTTGAATCTTATGTGTTCTGATATTTGCTCACTTTTACAGAAATAGTCAGAAATGTGTCATTAGTGCTTTAACTTGTTCTTGAATCAGGGTTTTATCAGGACAGAAGCTTTTTGGTTAGTTAGAAAGCATTCTCTATGTGGCACATTCTAAAGGGATCAGTAGGGATGAAATGAGCAATTGAGAATATGGCACAGCCTCAGGAGGTGCTTGCTTGTCTCTTCCATCTCAAAACCAAGGATGTCATTCTGCCAGGACTGCTGTGTCATTCGAATATATACCTCAAAGTGATATAGAGTTAGTTCACTGCTGATGCTCAAAGCTCTCCATTCTGTGTCTGCAAAGGAATAGAACTCATCTTGTTCCTTCTTTATGAAGGGCAACAACCATCCTTGGAACTAACCTGTTAGTGCCATTCTCAGATTTCACAGTCTTCACAGGAGACCCAAGTAGATCTGTTGAAAACTAGAATTTTTTTTTTTTTACAATTCTTTTTTTTTTTTTTTTTTAATCAATCAGTATTTTTTATTATGGTTTTGTGGGGTACAGTTAAGGTTTAGGTGTACAATTACGTTTCATTCAGGCACCCTGTTGATAAGAGGTGTTTTCCCATCCCCCGACAGATATTTGCTACTGTTAATCCCATCCCCCTCCCCCCCATAGTTTCCCAGTACCGTCAGTCATTTTCTTATAGTATTACATTGGATGTTCAAGGTCCATTATATGAGTGAGAACATGTGATATTCGGATCTTTGTTTCTGTGAGAGGTCACTCAGTATTATAGACTCTAGTTCCATCCAGGTTACTGCGAAATTCATGATTTTGTTCTTTTTTATGGCTGCGTAGTAATCCATTGTGTATATGTACCACATTTTTTTAATCCAGACCTCTTTTGATGGGCAGCATGGTTGCTTCCAGGTTCTTGCTATTGTGAACAACGCTGTGATAAACATACGTGTGCAGGTATCTTTTTTATAGAGTGATTTGTGTTCTTCAGGGTATATTCCCAGTAGGGGGATTGCAGGGTCATATGGAAGGTCAATTTTTAGAGCTTTTAGGAATCGCCACAATAGTAATGAAAATAATTTTTGCACTAATGGATGGTTGAGGTTTTAAATTTTCTCTTTAGCTACATAATTTAGAAATTAGGCCAGGCATGGTGGCTTGCACCTGCAGTCCCAGCTATTCAGGAGGCCAAGGCTGCAGGATTGCTTGAGGCCAGGAGTTCAAGACCAGCCTGGGCAACATAGCAAGACTCTGTATCTTAAAAAAAGTTTTTAAAATTACTGTAGCCACTTGGTAATGGTATGTGCCTGTTGCCCTGCTACTTAAGAGGCTGAGGTAGAAGGATCACTTGAGTCTAGGAGCTTGAGACTACAGTGAGCTATGATTGTACCACTGTGCTATAGCCTGGGTGACAGAAAAAAAAGAAAAAAAGAAAAGAAAAAAATCCAAATTTGGGAATTTTTTTGTTTGTTACCATTTTTAGCTTTTTACTTTTTAAAATGTCTGAGAAATATCTTCTGGTGATATCAAAGTCAACCATTTTATGTTAAATGTCTTTTATGTGGAATCTGCTTTTGCTTTTTCCCATAGCCAGTCATAATCCCAAATATCACAATAAAGATTTTGACATTTCTGTATTGTTTATTGCTCTTTAAAATAAGAATTATTTTCCAGACACTCCAAAGATGTAAATATAATACCATAGAGGAAACTTTGATGTTTCACAGATCAAAATGATACTAAGAAGTCTGGTTCAAAAGAAATACACAGTAGACTTCACACTACCAGGAAAACACTGTTTACCAAAAATGTGCCAACTTTCGATTGTGTTAAGCGTCATTGTTTGGAAAAGACAAAAATCATTTCCTCCAAAAAAATACAGAGATGGAGTTATCTTTAAAAATTCCCAGCCTTTATATTTTCATGAACCTCTCTACTTTCTAACAAGTGAATAATTGCCACCTCTTATTTAAAATTAATATTCTTAGTGACTCATTTTTTTATAAAATGAGAACAAAAAATTAAAAATAGAGCTGAAAACTCAGTTATCGTCTGTTGTGATAAAATAGAAGATATCTTTCACTCAGATAACTCTCAAAAAGAAAATAATTTCTCTAGCAAGAAAAAAATTGAAAACACAGTGTTCAAATTATTTTAATATGAATTATCTCATTACTGGAGAAGACAGTAGCCCAGACCTACAGCTCTGGACAATCCCAAAATGGCAAGTAGAGTTTGTACACATCAGACTCCCTCTGGATGTTGCTCATTGCACCACTCTGAGTATAGCCGAAGAAAGTAACTATACATGTTGGCCATATTACATATACTGTGAAAGATATATTCTAGCCACTCCCATTCATTGAATATGTGTGCTAAGCACAGTTCATACAAAAGTTTCATAAGTTTTCACTCCAACTCTACAAAGTAGGTTTTACTATCCCTGTATTGGTGATGAGAACACAGAAGCTCAGAGAGGTTAACTCACTCAAAGTGAGTGAGTGATGGAATCCAAATTTTGATCCAGATGCTTTTTATTTCAAAGCCCATGCACTTGATCATTGCTTCAACATAATAATGAGCCAAGTAAGGAAGCAAGATGTTAGACACTGTTGGTCTCAATGGGCAATAAGATACTAATTTGTCTTTCATGAAGTGAAGGGATTACTGGGTGATGTGGCCTAACATAATACTTCTCCCAAGCACTTAACACAGGGGTATTCTTCCTCTATGTTCATGTGCATATTTAATCTGAGTTAAGCTATGTGATTTAAAGTGCTACAATCCCCATTTTGTCCTTTGACTTATTCAGCAAACAAACAATTTAACCTTAAAAAGCCATATAACAAAATCATATTTGACTTGTCCCTCTTTCATTCTCTTCCCTTCTCTATCTGATAAAATTGTAGAAAATATTCATTTAATTACATGTATTTGACCAAAGAGCTCATATGATGCCAATAGGTGTGAAGAGTGAGTCGGATACACAAAGGACAACACAGTTCAGCCAAAGCGACACCTCACAAAGGCATTAGAGAAACCACATAGTCTGCCCGAGTTGGGCAGTTTGCAACGTGGGCACATTTGGCCCCCTAGGGAGTGAAGGCAAATGAGACTGGAAAATCAGGTTGCAATGCAGAGCATAGGGCCATGCTAAAAACAAACATACAACACCACCACTGAGCTTCATTCTATAGGCAGCAGGGAAAGAGCCACTAGAGATGTTTTAAAAGAGTCACATAATGTATATATCAGGAGTGTCATTGGTTTCAGGAGAGAGATTATGGATTGGAGAAAAGCAAGGGGAGGTGGGGAAATAGGTTAGGAAGTTGTAGCAACAGTCCAGGTAAGAAATAATGAGGACTCAAACTAAGACAGTGGCAGACCTTATTGAGAAACGGGGACAGGTTTAAAAGGAGTTCTAGGGTATAAGCCACAGTGCTTAATCAAATGGGGGAGTGGTGGAGTCTGACTTCACGATTTCTAGTTTGGCAGACTGAGTGGATGGTGATGTCATGAACCTAGATGGGGTTGGGGACAGCAAGGGAAGAGTTGTGAGAGAAGAAAATGAGTTTAATGTTTAACATGTTAAGTTTGAGTAATCCTGGAGACTTTTGAATGGTAAAGTCTATTAAGCAGTTAATAATAAGAGTTTAGAGCTCTGGAGAAATGTCCAGGTGAGAGACAGATCAGAAGGGGGTAGCTGAAGTCATGGGAAAGTACAGAATGGATATAAAAAGAATAAAAGAGAGTTTGTATTGTGTTATATATTCTGCTTTTAACATTGTATCATGAGCATTCTCCATGTCATTATAATTCATCAAAACATTATTTTAAATTACTGGAATTTCTTTGTGTGAATGCACTAAAATGTATGTAAATGGTTTCCTTGTCGATCGATGCTTAGATTATTTCCAATTTTGTCCACATCTCTGATTATTTCTTTAAGATATAGTTCTACGTGTAAAATTGCCTGGTCAAATGATGTGACCTTTTGAAAGAACATATTCCCAGTTTGTCTTCCTGATATATATCCAATTGTACCAACATCTTCAGTATCTGGAATTCTCTAGCTACCTCTGAGGACATTAAGTTTCTCTTTATAAAATATTCTATGCTGTATGTGTTTGTATTAATTTATTCATTCATTCAATGATCATTTATCAACTAATTGCTATCAAGTACTAATGTAGCAGATGCTTGGATTATATCTTTATTGACAAAACCAACAAAGATCCTTCCCTTCATGAAGTTCACCATCTAAAAGAGAGAAACACAATAAATAAGAAATAAAATAAAAAATATCAGTATACTAAATAATACTGTATTTAATGTACTACATATGTATATCTGTTGTATACTTATCTTAGTATCACTGATACATACTGTAGGAAAAAAGAAAACATAGGGCAGGATAACAGCAATAGGAGGAAGTCTGCAATATCAAATCAGGTGGTGAATGTGGGCATCTTTGATCAAAGCAGATGAGGAAATCAGTCAAGCACAGATCTGGCATAAGGTAGAAGAAAGCTAATGAAAACATCTTGCATCTCCCAGTGTGTTTGAGGAAGGACAAGGAGGCCAGTGTGACCAAAGCCAAGTGTTCAGAGGACAGAGTGGTAGGAGATGAGGTCGAAGACATAACTATAACTTAGAAATAATTTGGGCAACAAAGCAAGAGCCTGTCTCTTAAATAATAATAGCAATAATTTTAAACAATCTGACCCATTCTATCCCTCTCTTATATGTTAGTGTACACCAAATGAAACTGAGCATCTTTTTTTTCTTTTTTTAGAGCCACTTTCTATGTGATAATATAGATCTTTAGCTCATAGAGCAATATCTCTTTGATTTTAAATGTATAGATACTAAAAAGAAAATAACTTTTTCCAGGCAACTAAACTATGAGCTAGGCTTCTTTCTTCTTTAAGCACAAATAGTCCTGACTTGATGGAGGCCAGAAGGGAGAGTCAAAGAAAAGAAATACCATCGATGTATGAATTTGCATTGCTTTGCATTGCATTCTACTTTTGCTATGAGCCACTGATACAAAGAACTGGTTAATGGCCAGAATCTTCTCAGTCGGGGTTCGATAATTACTCGTTTGCACAAGACACACAGTCCTCTGGAAACCTTTTTTCCTCCAAATTATGGATTCTTGGAATTAATAGATAATTTTACTGAAAGTATCAGCCCACTCAACAAAAGAATAGTGATGATTTGGGGTTATATTCTGCTAGATAGCATGCTATTTTGAGTTACCTACATTTAGTGTGGTTTCACAATATTATCTGTAAGACAGCACTTTTCTGCCTTGCATTTTCTGCCTCTTTCATATCATTGTTAGCACCACAATAAAGAAACCCAAAAAAACTGTTCAGGAAAATAATTTGAACATGAACTTATACTCTTAGAAACAACTACATAAGCAGCTTCCCCCACCTCATATTCAAAAGCTCCCACACTTATCTGGTCCCTTTTTCTACTTTCTTCTAAAGGGTGGGGGGGATGTATTCAATGTGTAAAAATAAACTGTTGTATCTCAGAAAGAAAATGGGATGCTAATTAAGGGTTGTTTGAATGAACAAGTCACATTGCATTGTCTACTGGGAGCCTGCTGCCAATTGCTTTTTTGGTATAAAGTCAAGAAAAACATTCAAGAGGGCCCCGGCAAGCTTGGTAGAGAAGCAAGCAGTGCTTCTACTTATCAAGTAGGTGCAGAAGCCAGGGTGCAGGCTGCGAGTTTCTGTCTTGCAGCTCTTCCTACTGGTTTTGAGAGCCACCTTCCAAAAGAGAGGCCTGCTGCTCAGGTCTGACCATGGATAATGGGGCATGTTCGCCAGACTGCTGGACCGCTGAATACCTCTTTCTTTGTTCAATGCCTCTTTCAAGATTCTTTGTCATTCTTCTTGGATTCATCCAGGAGGCATGGGTTTTAAGATACACAGTAGTTCGGGTCCTGCAGCAAAATAATTGATGCTCCACTGAAAGAAACCAGGCAAAATTGGTTAGTATGATTACTTTTAATAAACTGGGGAAATTTTAAACATTTGGCAACTCATAGATTTGGAGGGAAATAAGTGACTCTATTTTTTTAAAAGGTCACTTTTCTTAATGTTAAGTCAGCCAGTGTAAGCCTTTTTCAGTCTTATTGCCTGACAATCTTGGGTGGCGTGCAAATAAAGCCGAAACAGTTTACTTGGCTTGGGAAAGTGTCAAAACGTTGAGGATGTAAATGTGTTTTTGTTGTAATGGATGGCAGAAACTGATTCCACGAGGTGAAGTGACGTCCTTCACTGCTTTAACATGTAGAGTACATGGCACTCAGCACGAAAGAGCCCTGAAGGTGTGTTTCTGATACTTTATGTGCCTTTTCCTTCAGTTCTGTAATTCTGTAATTCCTTTGCTGCTCATTTAAATCTATGTGTTTAAAAAAAAATTAAGTGTTGTTTGTATGCCTTTGACAGGGATGCAAAGAAACAAGTGTCCTGGGTATTAAAATGTTCTGATTGAAGGCAACAAATGAAAGAATTTCTATATAAATGTGTATGGGTGTTTGGGAGAAAATGATAAGTGCTATTTAAACATTCCTAAAATTAACATTGCTTCCAGGAGCTCTCAAAATAAAGCAGCAACTTTGGTACTTTATATTTTTCATCATTAAAATATGTGATCAAAAATTAATAATTATCTTGAAGTTGTTTAAAAAGTAAATGAGCTTATATGCATGCTTGAATCTCATTTTGCAGTTTTTAAAAAAAATAATGATGCCTGGATGTAATAATAATAAAATAATATTTAATGTAGGAAAATCTCATTACTTTGGATCAAAAATCTATTACCCAGTAGTTTTAAAAGAACAACAGCAATAATAATAACATGTGCTAAGTGCTTGTGTATACCTAGCTTTATCCCAAGTACTTTCCATGTCATAAATAATGAGGAAACTAGAATCAGAGAGTTGAAGTATCTTGCTCATGGATTCACAGCCAATGAGTAGTAGAACCAAAATTTGGACCCAGGTTCTCTGCCTTACATACATGGGAGACCTCGTTCTCTGGCATCTAATGTATTACAGAGACTCTTATTAAACACAGTGGTTTGCCCTGATTATTATTATTTTTGGTATGGGCTTAGTAGCAACAATGTTTGGGAGGCACATGTAAAAATGGATACTTCTTTTAAAAATAACTTCATTGAGATATAATTTACAAAACATAAAATTCACCTGTTTAAAATGTACTGTTCAGTGGTTTTAGGATATTTGTAGAATTATAAAAATTGATATTTAAATTTTTTAATTTATAATATGAAAACTCTTGAGATGCTTGAATGAAAAATATTCCAAGGTTGATGTGTGTCACTAACATTTGTTGTGTTCTTTTTTCCCCTCCCGCCCCCCAGAAATGTGTGCTATACTGGCCAGAAAAGAGAGGGATATATGGAAAAGTTGAAGTTCTGGTGATCAGTGTAAATGAATGTAATAACTACACTGTTCGAAACCTTGTCTTAAAGGTAAGATTATGTAACTAGAGCCATCTACAAAGTCAATAATATTAAAGGATTACATTTCTACTTTGGAATTATTTATCCTAATAAGTACTACAAATTCAATTTAAGAAAATTAAATAATATTAAGATCAAAGAGAAAGTATAATCATTCCCTGGTGTACTTCTTTGTTGTCAGCTACTATTAGTATGGGAAATCATTAAATTAATGTAAGTAGACTTTAAGGAAACTCATTATGTAGGATGTTGTGATCTTCTAATTTATATTAATACATCTCTGGTCTAACATTTTGAAAGCCTTTAACTAAAATCCATGCTGGAGACTTCATCATGATTTTTTTTTTAATTTCATTTTGGTCTAAGCAGCTTTAAGGAAGGCCTAGAAGCTAAAAGAGAAAATCTGCACTAGTGGGTGGCTGTGGGAGGCAAGACAAGCCTGAAGTGTTGATGAGATCTTCAGAAACTTGGAGTTACAGTAATTTATAGGGACTTTCCCCAGACCAGATTATGTCATAGAAAAATTATCTTATTTAACTCATGAGCAGCAGATCCTGAGGAATTTTACCATGGTATAATTTTTGCTTTTTGAGAATAATCACCCAGAGATTTCAGTCTTATCTGCAGCCTTGCTGCTGAGCCAGAATCATCACAAAGAGGAAAAGAATGGAGGCAGAGTGGCAGTGACGGTTTTTATTTGGCAGTTTGGGATAGGAAGGCACTTATCAAAATCTGTTTTTCAACACGTGTTCTCAAGTGCCTCATCTACGCCAGTCTGGGCACTAAGTTTTGAGATGATGTGCGTGGGCCCTCGCTCAAAGTATTTCTAATCTGGGGATGCCTTGTAGCTCCTTTACTGCTGGGACTCCTCGCTGCTGTTAAATACTGGAATTTGGAATAAGTACAGAAGTATTAGCATGAATGATAAAAAATTAAGTGCTCTTCTTCTGACTAATATACTTTTTTCGATTTTTTATTTTCAAGATGTGGGGTACAATTCAGAGTTAGGTGTACAAATGATCATTATACAAGGAAAGTTTGAGCCTCACTTTGGTCCCCATATCACCTGATTAATATGCTTATAATGACCTGTCAGGAATGTTCAAAGAGAAAGAAACATAATACATCTCATTCATTCTTGGCTACATTTTCACCTACCATTTGTTTATTATAACAAATGGCAAACATATATTTAGTATATGTTATATACCTTATCTGTGTTACAAATATAGATATAGATCTCACTTAACAGAGGCAGAGCTGTCAAACTTTGAGATCAGGATATTGACAGTCAAGTTTTCTCAAGGTGAAACGGTATTCTTCAAAAAATCTTCTAGGGTTTTTTTTCCACCTAGAAATAAGTTACCAACAAGATGGGAGTGATAGAAGACATTCAGTATTGTGGTTTAGATGACTTTTAGTTCCACAAGTGAATGAGACATTTGGTGGTTGTTGCTATTTTCAGCAAGGAAGTCACACCCAACATGTGAAACATTACTGGTACACCTCCTGGCCCGATCACAAGACTCCAGACAGTGCCCAACCCCTCCTGCAGCTCATGCTGGATGTAGAAGAAGACAGACTTGCTTCCCAGGGCCGAGGGCCTGTAGTTGTCCACTGCAGGTAAGACATGAACTGTCCATTTTGTCTAAGCAACAGCCCATTCTTTGTAAAGTCACAGAACTGGTGAAAGTAGGGTTTTGCTGCCTGGATGTGACTTTGTTGGTAAATAAAATATGTATAAAAATTGATCAACTTCCCCTTATTTGAGTCTTAATCAAGATTATGCTTACAGAAATGAAGTCACACTTTCAGGGCATTTTCAACAAACAACAAACAGTGGACAAGCTAAGTAAATGGCTCAGTGAGCAAGAGGCTTTATTCGGTCATCTATCTTCAAACTTACATTGATTCATTTATCTCATCAGTCTCATACACACTTGGAGTTAAGTTGTGTTTCTTGAAATTTTGCTTGGAGTTTTTGTTGTTTCAAGATGGTGCCTGGTTCTACTTGGATTGTATCTTGGAAGTCTTGTGATTATTTCAAATTTGATGAAGAGCAGTCAATTTATTTTAAGAGTTATCTCATGAAGAACAGATGGAAACAAATTTATGAAATGAGAAATGGGCAAAGGGTAGTTTGCCAAAGGAAAACAAAGTGCTGTTACCAGAATATGGGGTGCTGGAGGCCAGGCCAACAACAGCAGCAGATGTCCATGGTGATTCCTTTCGCTAATTTGCAAGCATAACACTCTCCTCTGTAACTGATACCTCCTTCCTCTTGTTTTCCTTATAGTATGACCAAACTAAAGCAAGCATTTTTAAAGTCATTTATAATTTCAACTATTTAGTCTTTGTTCTTTCTCAAAATAATTTGTGTTGTTTTGTTTAGCCTCATAAGTCTCTTAAGATAGCCTTTAATAACATCGTTAATAAATAAAATATATTATTTTTAGAATATAATTTTAGCCTCATTCTCTTTTGAAACTTTGTGATTCAATTAAGAGTAAAATTTAGTATGTGTTTATATATCCAAAGGTAGATAACATTGTCTTTATCCTAAACTTAGCTTGGAATCAAAAAAAAAAAAAAAAAAAGCAACCTAACTGGCTATGCTTCAGGGTGGAATTGTCCCCCACCCAAAATCATTAAACACTCAGGATATCTAACTTGAACTAGCCTCTTCCTCTATAAAACTAGCTACTCTTCTGATTACTGTTTCTAAGAATGAGACCATCTTTTTTCCAGTTATTCAGCATCCCATGTTGACAGTTATCTCTGGCCCTTCTTTCAATTCCATCCTCAGTATCTAATCAGTTACCAGATTAGCTTTCCCTTCAAAGCTTCTGCCATAATCGCCACTTCCTGTCCAACCATCATAGTTCAGGCCCTCATGACCTCACCATGTATTTTAGAAGTAGTGAGCTAATTACACACACATACCCTGCTCCCTGTTGCCCCCATTCCCACCATGACCTATCCTGTGTCCTTGTCTTGGACGGAGTTCCCAAAACCATCTTTAATTACATGAAATCCTTGCTAAAAACATCAATGGCTTCATGTTGCTTAGAGAAAAATTCCTATTATTGAATCTATGGATCAGCTACAGAACTCAGTGAACTCCTTGAAATTATTGGAGCAGATTTGAGTATATAATCTTACGTGAATTTTTCTGGGGAGTGAAAGTTCAGTTTTCATAAAATCTATTAAAAGCAAGAAAGAAAGCATAAAAGATGAAGTCCAATCTCTTAGTCTTTCATATAAGATCCCAGAGCACCTTCACAGTCTTATTTCCTTTTGTTCCACTAAAATAATTTTCTCTTCAAAACAAGCTAATCTACTTATTGTCACAAATCATATCTCCTGTTCCTCATCAATTCTTTCCTTATACCATTGTTGTTCCTGAAATAGTCTCTCTCATTTATAGTAGCCAAAATGCCTGTCATTCATAGGGTACAGTTCAAATCCTATTTCTTCAATGAAACAAACTCTCTATAGCTACTTTGACTAAAAGTGCCCCATTCCTCCTCCAAAAGCCTCAGGACTCACATTCAACAGGAAATAATTGCCAAATATGAGAAATAAAAGCTATTTAAGTGCCAAGAGGGGAGCAATTAATTCCAATCATGGGAATCAAAGAAAGTCTCTGGAATAAAAATTTGAATTATGTTGAACTAGGTCTTGAAAAATGATCAGTGTTTGTGGTTTTGAAAGGTGGTAGGGAAAGTATTTCTGACTAAGAAAATATCATTAAAGTCTGGCACAGTGGCTCATGCCTATAATATCAGCACTTTGGGAAGCCAAAGTTGAGGATTGATTGAGCCCAGGAGTTCAAGACCAGCCTGGGTCTGACATGGTAGAAAGACCTCATCTCTACAAAAATAAAAAACTTAAATAAAAATTTATCTAGGTATGGTGGCTTGCACCTGTAGTCTCAGCTACTCTGAAAGCTGAGTTAGAAGCATTACCTGAGCCCATGAGATCAGGGCTGTGGTGAGCCATGATCTTGCCACTGCACTCAAGCGAATAAGACTAAGACTCAAAAGACTAAGAATAAGACTAAGACTCAAAAAAAAAGTCATTAACACGGAAAGGAAAATTGGAAAATGATTGGCATTTTTTGCAATGGTTCACATAAATGAGAACAATGGCACATAAAGTACAAGGAAGACAGCAAAAAGACATAAGACTTGAAAGTTAGCCACATTCAAATTTTGTAAGGTCGTAAATACCGTGGTAGAAAGGTTAGACATTATGCTATAACTAGTAGGAGCCATCTACAGGTTTTGAGTAGGGAGTGATATAATTAAGTCCCTATTTCAGAAAGATGAACCTAGCAGCTGTGTGTATCATGAATTGGTCCAAGAAAAGACTGGAGGCTTGGAAACCATAATGAGATCACTGCTAATCATGAAAGAAAGAGCTGTTGAAAACGTGAGTACAGTCTATAGAAAGGAAAGCATGGATCGCATAAGCTCAACAAAGACAGAAAATAGAAGAAGTGATAACAGATTGTATGTGGGAGGTGAGAGAGGGGAGATGTTGAAGATGGCTTCAAGATTTCTAGACTGGAAAACTTGTGGCTTACTTGTAATGCCATTGAGGGAAAAGATAATTCTGCTTTAGATACATTGAATTTCAATACATTGAACTGAAACAAGTACAAAATAGTAGCTAGGAGAGGGAATGACAATCTAGAGTTCAGGAAATTTAGAAAGTTTAGATGTAGAGTTGAGAAAAATTTATATAAAGACTGTTAGTAGTTGAAATTGCAAAGAGAGGGCTTGTTGGGCTGATTTTATGGACATACTGCCCAAGGCAGGTGTCTAAGATAACCCCTCCAGAACAGTGTTTCTATTCAATTATCATTTCGACTGGGCGTGGTGGCTCATGCCTGTAATCCCAGTACTTTGGGAGCCCAGGAGTGCAAGAACAGCCTAGACAACAAAACATGACCTCATCTTTACCAAAAAGTCAAAAAGTTATCTGGATATGGTGGCATATGCCTATAATTTCAGCTACCCAGAAGGCTGAGGAGGAAGGATAGCTTGAGCCCAGGAGGTCAGACTGCAGTGAGCAGTGATTGTGCCACTGCACTCCTGGGCAACAGGATGAGACCCTAACTTTAAAAAAAATTATCACCTCTATACAAATGACTTTGAAATATAAGCCTCTAGTCAAATCTTCTCACCCAAACTCTATCAAATCTTCAATTATTCACTAGATTTCTTAACATCAGTATGTCCAAGACTAAACTCCCCTCTCCCCGCCTCCCTCCTTCAAGCCTATTCAAGGATTCCCTTTTGCCTTGGTGATGCCAACATTCTACCCACCCTCTAGGCCTAGTCATCTTTGACATTTTGCTTTTCTCACTCTTCAATTGTAATTTTCCAGATTCACATTGTGATGTGTCTAAATCTCCCCCCTCCTTCCACTGCCCATACCTTACTTAGGTTCAGACCCTGATTATTTTTTTCTGGAATAATTGTCATACCTTTTTACTATTCTTCTCACCCATCACCTCCCTCCACCCTTCTCATCTTACTCCTTATAGCTAAATGAAAACATATTTTAAGTATTAGCATAGGGCCAGGTCTATCATACTCAATACAGGAGTGCTGTTCTTCTTATTAACTGTTGTATCAGATTTTAATGCACCCTCTTAAAATAATGTATTTTATCTTTGTCATTTTTCTTTATCTTTTTATACCTTTTCTTCTTTTCTTTTTCAGTGCAGGAATAGGTAGAACGGGGTGTTTTATTGCTACATCCATTGGCTGTCGACAGTTGAAAGAAGAGGGAGTTGTGGATGCATTAAGCATTGTCTGCCAGCTCCGTGTGGACAGGTGAGTGTCACAGGGGCTTCACTTCAGAGAGCTGCTGTAAGTCACAGCCTGGTCTGATCAGCCTGACTCTGTAAACATCACAAGCTCTGAGGTCCTACATCTCTGCAGAGATTTTTGTAAAATGCTTATGTATATACAAGGAGGGAGACCCAAAAAACCAGGATTATCTTTTGAAGCACGGGCTCCTACAGGCTTTCCCCACTAGGTAAGTATTCTAGGGACCAACTGGCATCAATATACTAGCTAGTGTCATTGTGAGAGGCTGCGTTCAGCTTCAATAAAAATTTTTTTTTGAGATTCTTTTAATGTGTTGGCTTATTTCTTGATGGGTGATTTATGAGCATACCTGTGCCCCACCCTCCCTATTCACCTGATCTTACCCTGAGTGACTTTTTTGTTTCCCCAGATGAAAAAAGTCCTCAAAGGAAAATGTTTTCTGATGTAGAAGAGGTAAATTTAAAAACAGCAGAAGCACTAAAAGGCATCAAAATTGATGAATTCAAAAACTGTTCTGAGCATTGGAAAAAGCATCTCAATGGGTATATTACATCAAACAGAATACTTTGAAGGTGTCTGAAGTTTAAACATGAAAGAATAAATACACAATTTTTAATAAATAAATTCTGGGTTTTGAGGGGTCTCCCCACATATATACTATTTTTTGTTTATCCATTCATTTATTGATAACACTTGGGTTGCTTCCATATTTTGGCTATTGTGAATAATGTTTCTTTTCATATGGATGTACAAGTATTTGCTCAAGACCCTGTTTTAAATTCTTTTGGGTCTGTACCCAGGAAGGGGGATTGCTGTGTCATATGGAATTCTATTTTTAATTTTTTAAAAATCACTATGATGTTTTCTATAGTGGTGATCCCATTGTACATTTCCACCAACAATGGCCCAGGGTTCCAGTTCCTCCACATCTTCGTGATCACTTTTTATTTTCTACTTTCTTTAATAGTAGTCGTCCTCATGAGTGTGAGGCGGAAGAGCTGTTTTTATATAGGGATAATTTGATCACCTTTGTAATGATCTGTTTATTTTGAAAACAAACCAAACAAAAAACTTTTCTTCCTTGCTCCACAACCAAGCAAATGGATGGTTGAGTCACTGATGGAGAAAGTGACAGATGCTGCTTGAAAGTGGGCACAAAGAGAAAGACGAGCAACTGACCTCTCTGCTCAGTAATTCAATGTGCTATGATGAGAAAAGAGTTGTTCGGAAAGGCCGAAATACTGGGTTCTCTTCTTTTTCAAACAGCAGATATTTACTAATCACCTGTTACACCCTAGGCATTGTCCTAGATGCTATGAGGACAGCATTAAGCAAGGTGAGTGAGGCTTCTGTGCTCCTGAATTTAGTTTACATGCAGGTAACAATCAAGCAAAGAAGGAACAAGATAATTGCAGTCAGAAATAAATGCTGTGAAGTCACCAAACAACCAGGGACAAAGTAACTGATTCCCTTAGACTTTAATCCTAAGATCTGGAGTAAAGTAAAAGTAATTTTATTTTACATATAAAAGTAAAACTATATAGTTACCTTTCAAGGTTTGTTCAATAAATATGTATTGAGTACTATGTGCTACATCCTGAGACTTCAGTAAAAGAGACAAAAGGATTATTCTGAAAATTCAGTGAGATAATATATGAGGAAGGAAACTCCCCCAAAACAAACTTTATTTATTAAAAATTATGCATTTATTCTTACATGTTTAAACTTCAGTCACCTTCAAAGTACTCTTCGTTTGATGTAACACACCTATTGAGACACTTTTTCCATTGCTCAAAACAGTTTTTGAACTCGTCAATTTTGATCCCTTTTAATGCTTCTGTCATTTTTTTTGTTTCACCTCTTACACATCAGCAAAAGTTTTCCTTTGGGAACTTTTTTCATCTGGGAAAACAAAAAAGTCACTCAGAGTGACAGTGGGTGAACAGTGGGACAAAGGGATGATGCCGTTTTGAGTCCAAAGTCCTGAACACTCCAGGTGGTGTGGGCAGGTACACTCATAAATCACCCATCTTGAAATGGGCAAACACATTGAAAGAATCTCCAAAAAAAATCACTAAAGCCAAACACAGCTTCTCACAACAATGCTAGCTGGTACACTGATGATGATGGGATGGGTTCCTATAACACTTACCGAACAGGGAAAGGTTTACTACAAAGGGCCCCCTTTCAAAAGATAATTCCATTGTTTTGTTTTGTTTTTTCCGGGATTGCCCTTATATATAAAGCACCTGCAGTAGTAAGTCTTATGTTATTTTCATCTTTATTATTATTAAACTTGTCTGTCAAGTTTTTCCCATCTCTTAAAAAAACATTCGAATCCCCCTGTCCAGATTAACTTTTTCCTCCTGTCCTCCTCGTTCTTGTCTCCTTTTAAATAGTAGCCTCTAAGGCTTTGTAAGTGTATCTTTTCTCTCCTTTTTCTCCTATGCTTCTTTTCCTGGTTATTATGTTAGTGTGTAAACTCTAGAGTCTGTTCATCATGGTAGTTAAGATTCTGAGCTCTGGAAACAGATTGCCTGGGTTTGTACCTTGTTTCCCACCTTTTTTTTGGTTGTATGACTTTGGGCAAGTTACTGGACTTTTCCAGACCTTGGTTTTCTAATCCAGAAAATGGGAGTAATAATAGTATATACTTTCCATTGTTGTTGTAAGGATTACAAGATATGTAAAGCGTCTGGCACATAATAAGCATGCAATCAAACTTAGCCACAGTAGTTGCCAATATGTGTAGCAAGTAATCTAAACAAACATCTGTAAGCTGAAAATAGTAATACAGACCTCACAGGGTTGCAGTAACTTTTTTTTTTTAATTTTTATTATAAAGATGTGGGGTACATTTCAGGGTTGGGTACATAAACACTGATTATGTACCTTGTTGATGAGATATGTCCCTCCCTCCCCTACCAGTTTCCCACTACTGCCAATCGCTTTCTTATAGCATTATGATTGTTCAAGGTCACCTTATGAGTGAGAACATATGGAACTCTTTTCTTTGTTTCTGTGATAAGTCACTGAGTATGATCAACTCCAAATCCATCCAAGTTGTTGCAAAGTCCATATATTTGTCCTTCTTAATGGCTGCATAATATTCCATTGTGTATATGTACAACATTTTTTTAATCCAATCCAGCTTCAATGGGCAACACGGTTTGTCCCATGTTTTTGCTATTGTGGATAGAGCTGCAACAAACATATATGTGCAGGTATCTTTTTTGTAGAATGATTTGAGTTCCTCCGGGTATATTCCCAATAGGGGAATTGCTGGGTCATACGGAAGGTCAATTTCTAGTTCTTTCAGAAATCGCCACACTATCTTCCAAAGAGGTTGTACTAGTGTGCATTCAGCAGTGTAGAAGCGTTCCTTTTTCTCCACATCCTCACCAGCATCTGTTGTTTTTTGTTTTATTAATGATGGCCATTCTTATTAGGGTTAGGTGGTATCTCAATGTGGTTTTGATTTGCATTTCTCTGATGATGAGTGAAGCTGAGCACTTTTTCATGTGTCTGTTGGCTGTCTGTATATCTTCCTCTGAGACGTTCTATTCATGTCTTTTACCCACTTTTTAAAGGGGCTGATTGTATTTTTCCTTTCGGCGCATTTGAGTTCTTTGTAGATCCTGGATGTTAGGCCTTTGTCAGATATACAGTTAGCAAATATTTTTTCCCATTCCATGGGCTGTCTCCCTGCTCTCTTGATGGTTTCATTTGCTTTGTCGAAGCTTGTTAGTCTGATAAGGTCCCACTTGTCTATCTTATTTCTTAAGGTATTGGCCTTTAGGGTTCTGAATAGAAATTGGTTGCCAGTTCCAATTTCCATAGGGGTGTCTCCTGCATCTTCTAAGATTCTGATAGTTTGAGGTTTTGTGTTTAAGTCTTTGATCCATTTAGAGTTAATTTTTGTGTATGGTGATAGGTAGGGGTCCTGTTTCAATCTTCTGCATGAGGTCAGCCAGTTTTCCCAGCACCATTTACTGAATAGGTTCTCCTCTCCCCAGTGGTTGTTGTTGGGGGCTTTGTCACAGATGAATTGATTGAGGAATTGAGGCTTTGCTTCCGGAATCTCTATCCTGTTCCATTGGTCTATGTGCCTGTTCTTGTACCAATACCAGGCTGTTTTGATTACTGTAGCTTTATAGTAAAGCTTGAAGTCTGGAAGTGTGATAGCTCCTGCTTTGTTTCTTTTGCTAAGGATTGTTTTGGTTATTCGTAGTCGTTTATGTTTCCATATGAATTTTTGTATTGTCATTTCCAGGTCCGAGAAGAATGATGTTGGTAACTTAATGGGTATTGCGTTGAATATATAGATTACCTTTGGTAGGATGGGCATCTTAACAATGTTGATTCTTCCTATCAATGAGCATGGAATATTTTTCCATTTGTTTGTGTCTTCTTGGATTTCTTTAAGCAGTGTTTTGTAATTCTCATTGCAAATGTCTTTCACTTCTCTGGTTAGGAAGATGCCGAGGTATTTCATTTTTTTGGTGGCTATTGTGAATGGGATTGTGCTTTTTATTTGAATCTCTGCCTGCTTGTTGTTGGTGTATAGGAATGCAACTGTCTTTTGCACATTTATTTTGTACCCTGAGACTTTGCCAAAGTCTTTTGTCAGTGCAAGCAGGTTTTTGACAGATTCTCTTGGATTTTCAAGGTATCGGATCATATCGTCAGCAAAGAGGGATAACTCGACTTCCTCTTTTCCTATTTAGATACCCCTGATTTCCTTCTCTTGTCTAATTGCCTGAGCTAGGACTTCCAACACAATATTGAGCAAGAGGGGTGAAAGTGGGCAGCCTTGTCTTGTTCCAGTTTTCAGGGGAAATGATTCTAGTTTCTGTCCATTTAGCAATATGTTAGTTAGCTGTGGGTTGTTGTAGATGGCACTTACTATTTTGAGATATGTTCCTTCTATACCTAGGTGTTTGGGGGTTTTTATCAAGAAGAGATGCTGGATTTTATCATAAGCTTTTTCTGCATCTAATGAGATAATCATGTGGTTCTTGTTTGTGCATCTGTTGATGTATGTAATGACATTTATGGTCTTGCAAATGTTGAACCAGCCCTGCATCCTGGAGATGAAGCCTACTTGGTCATGGTGGATGAGTTTTGAGATGTGTTTTTGGATCTGATTTGCTAGAATCTTGTGCAATAACATTTAAATGAGATTAAACCTGTAATATACTTAGTAGAAAACTCAAACTACATTTCTTATCCTCTCTTTACCCTCCCTGCTTCTCTCTTTACACACCTTGCATTGTAACTGCTTCCAAAAACATTTTCTTTTTGTACATTAAAAAAGTCATTTCTAATTATCTGTTCTCCTTCTCTTATCATTTCTGTGTTAGTCTCCTGAAACCTCCTTACCTTCCATTAGGTACCTTCCACCTCAGCTGTAATAGAAACCTGTTGCTTCACATCAGATTTTAGGACCTGTCTTCACCCAGAAGAAGGGCTGTAACTCTGAGGGTAAGGGACAGCACACCAGCCAGAACTGCTCCTGTGTTGACTTTGATCTCTCCTGCTCTGTGCTCTTATAAACAAGGGTCCTGCAGGGGGCCCAAATCTCCCAGGGGCTCCACTTCATATCTTGGTGCTGCTTTCCTACTATCTAGTGCAGAACTCCATGAACACCAGATACACACATGGATCTAAACTGACTCCAGGACAAGTTGATCTCCAACAACACCTGCCTTGATCCTGTTTGAAGCAACACACTAAGAAGGGGGCTTGGTTTGCTCAATTTCTTCTTTGGCTCTTGTTGCCATTAATTCTTATTGGCTTACCCTCCCATCTCCCACCTCTCCTGCCCATGTTCGGAGCCTGACCTCCACCTTGGTTTTCACTTCCCAGTTGCATTTCCCTGGCAGGCTTACCAAACTGTCCTCTAGTTTTGAACAAAATCACAAATACTTTTTTTTTAGCTATATCACAATGGCTTCTCTATCTGCTCCTTCCTTCCTATAGCAAATGGTTAGAAACTTTAGCCTTAGCATTCCCTCACCACCAAGGTCTTCCCACAGGGCTTGTCTTTTGCTCCTGATAGGATCTTGAAAACAGATCCAACTTCTCTGCTGATATGAAGCCTACAGGCTCCCTGCCCCCTGGATTTGAATGACTGCCAATATGTGTCTCAAAACCATTCTGATGTATTCATTAAGACCCTTTCCACATTCTTTCTGAGCAGCTGCTTCTGTTGTTTATGAAACAGATTCTCTCCTTGAAACTTCCCTTGAAAGGTTTTTCCTTCACCCTCCTTCCTTCTCAGGATCAACACAGGTTTTCTTTTTCATGTCTCTTCCTTCTGGTACATTCTCCTGATTATTATGAAAAGCAAAACAGGAAGATTTCCTCCTTTTTTTCACCTCATCTGCCTTATTTTTCTCCTCCACCCTCCTTGCCTCTTGTCCCAAGTCTTCAGCTTCTTCCTGTCATATCCCATTTTTTAAAATTCTAATTTGTAGCTGACCATTGCCACTGACCATGTTCTTGACTCACACCGGTAAAGGAAAAACTGGTCTCCCCAAATCCAGATGTCCACTTTTCTGCTATTACAGCATGTCTTTCTTCATCATTTCTTCATAACTCATTTCCAGGTCTGACCTTCCTGGTAATCTTTTCATTCAGCTCTGGATCCATTACCACCCATTCCATTCCAGACGTGCATTATTCAACACATAGATACTTATTTAATTATGGGCTCTCTACCATGGTCTTCAAAGTACATGACTCATGTAACTCCCAAAATGAGCCCAAGAGTAGGAAAAGAGGTATTTCTTGGCTTTGTCTTGTGTTTTATTTTCTTTTTTGTAATGAGGAAACAAAGAATTCAAGTTATCGAGTAACTTGCTCAAAGTCATGTAGCTTAGAGACTAACAAAATACCCTATTAGAATCCAGTATGGTTCTCTAATCTCTAAATATTTATCTGATTTTTATCCACCTTCTAGATAAAAGTAATAGGCTCCTGGAATATGTTTATTATAAAACTTATTGAAAAAAGCATATATCTTTGATAATTCTCTGCCAATCAAAAACAAAATGTACACATAGCCAGGCTTGGTGGCTTACCCTGTAGTCTCAGCTATTTGGGAGGTAGAGGCAGGAGAATCACTTGAGCCTAGGAGTTCAAGTCCAGCATGGGCAACATAGCAAGACCCCCACCTCTAAAAGAAAAGAAAAAATTTTAAAAGCAGTTACAACAGGACACCATAATTTAAAAGAAAATTAGTATGAATGAGAGCTGTTTTATGAATAGATGAAGTACCATTGTCGGCAGTTGTCTTAAGAGTACAATTTGACTGGGCACGGTGGCTCAAGCCTATAATCCCAGCACTTTGGGAGGTCAAGGTGAGAGGATTGCCTGAGCCTGCGGGTTCAAGACCAGCCCAGGCAATATGGTGAGACCTCGTCTCTACAATAAATCAAAAAATTAGCTGGGCATGGTAGCACTCTCCTGTAGTTCCTGCCACTTGGAAGGCTGAGACAGAAGAATCTCCTGAGTCCAGCAGGCTGAGGCTGTGGTGGCTGGGGGTATACCACTGCACTCCAGTCTGGGCAACAGAGTGAGAGATTCCAACTCTAAAAAATAAAACAATTTTAAAAAGAGTACAATTTGAGGGAAAAAAAAATTGCCTCATCTCAAAATATCTATCTATGGAGGATGCTAAATATATAGTGAATGTCTAAAATATTGCTATTAGAGAACCCGTTTTTGGCTAAAAGCATCACCCCCTTTTTTTAAAGTGTATTGAACCTGGGAATGGGAGTTGAGGGTAACACTTTATGTCTTCTCTGCTATTAACACTTCAATCTAAATGAGGTGATCTTTTCTTTTCAGTATGACAGCTAGAGAGTGTAACTTCTTGCATTAAGAACACATTCAGAACTTAGGGTTTTTTTTGTTTTGTTTTCTTTGAGTCAGGGTCTCACTCTGTCACCCAGGCTAGAGTGCAATGGCCCAATCATGGCTACTGCAGCCTTGAACTCCTGGGCTCAAGCAATCTTCCCACCTCAGCCTCCAGAATAGCTAGGACTACAGGCATGTGCCACCATGCCCAGCTAATTTTTATTTATTTTATTTTTTACAGAGATGGGGTCTTGCTATGTTGCCAAGCCTGATCTCAAACTCCCAGCCTCAAGCAGTCCTCTTACCTCAGACTCCCAAAGTGTTGGTATTACAGACTGAGCCACCATGCCAGGCTTTGATCTTAGGTTTTAATGGAGGAGAATTAAAGAGAAAGCTCCAGATGTGGGCACACCCTGATGAAGCCCTGCAGTGGCGGACACTGGTAGACAAGTTCTAGGCTCATCTTGGGAAGCCAAGAGGCACTAAAAGGGAGCCAAAGAACTCTAGCAAGAAATGTTATGGGCAGGATCAGCTACATCATTTGCAAGGCCCTGTGTAAAATGAATGTGGGATCCCTTGTTTAAAAATTATCAACTATTTCAAGATAGTGACAGCAGAACATTAACCCAAGCACAAGATCCTTCTCAGCGGCAGAGAAGGGAGTCTATATGTCTGCACAAGTCACAAACCCATGAAGTTGGCTCTGCCTGAGTGTTTTTAGTATGGTTGTTTGTAGATGAGCCTGAATCCTGTGTCCTGTGTTCTGTGGGGCAGACATCTGTGATCTCTGCTCAAAGTGCTGCTTCTGAATCATGCATACATTCATTCATTCAACACTACATTACCAAACATGTGAACAAACTACTGAACATGTATTAGACACATGGATGTAGAAGGATGAATTCCCTACTTGACTTTTCCAGACTTCCTCAGGACATAGTTTAGTTATTTATTGATACCCTGCTAAGTGTCAAACCCTCTTCAGTGGTGTTCAGGCAAAAAAAAAAAAAATAGATCTTAACTTAGTTTAAGAAAAAGCAACCAGATGCAGTGGTTCACACCTGTAATCACAGCATTTTGGGTAAGCCAAAGCAGGAGAATTGCTTGAGCCCAGGAGTTCAAGATCAGCCTGGGCAGCATAACAAGACCTCATCTCTACAAAAAGTGCAAAAATCAACCAGGTGTGGTGGTATACACCTGTAGTTCCAGCTCTTTGGAAGGCCGAGGTGGGAGAACCGCCTAAGCCCAGGAGATTGAGGATGCAGTGAGCAATGATCATACTACCGTATTCCAGCCTGTGTGGCAAAGTGAGACCCTGTCTTAAGAAGGAAAGAAAGAGAGAGAGACAGAAAGAGCTATACACTATATTTCTGAGAACTCCTCCCCACTTGGAGATTCAAAATAAACATTAATGCACTAAAGGATTTCAAAAGTCTCCCAACATAGAAACCCATTTGTTTTTGTTTATGCATTTTTTCGTATTTAGTTTGAGACTAGAAGACTTGTCTCAAAAAACATTTAAATGGAAGGGAAAGAAGTGATAATAATAAATACAAGTTGTTCTTTCATTATGAGACTGATGTGTTGCCTGCTGTGCTAAGAAGTTCTTTCAAGATTTTTGGTGGTGAAGAAAGAACTAGAGATGAGATGGTAATTCGAGCCTAAGCAGAGATCATTGAAAATGGGAAAAGGAAGGCTGGAGTCACTGTGAAAGAATTCACCCAAGTCAGTTCAGAGTAGAGAAGGATAAATTTATCAAGTGCACTTCAAGAGAGCAGGGTGCAGGGCAGCAATAGAAGTGCTGTCTGCCCCCAGCTGGGGTTTGAGGTTGTTTTTATGTGGAAGCTGGCCTCTTTCCAGTTCCGGCTATGCAAGTGAGGGATTGAAACATGGTAGTTCTGATAATTGGTTGATGTTCAGCTCTGATTGTAGGCCACTCATTGGTTAGTTGGAGGTTAACACAAGGTGGCTCTTGTATAAAATTTCTTCCACATTGGTGTTGGCTAATTGAAAGCACTCAGCTAAGTATTATAATAAGGCAACAGTCCCCAACCTTTTTGGCATCAGAGACCAGTTCTGTGGAAGATAATTTTTCCACAGAAGGGGGATGGGGGTGTAGGGGGCGATCATCAGCCATTAGATTCTCATAAGGCACATGCAACCTAGATCCCTCACGTGCACAGACCACAATAGGGTTCCTGCTCCTATGAGAATCTAATGCTGCTGCTGATCTAACAGAAGATGGAGCTCAGGCAGTGATGCAAGTGATGGGGAACAGCTGTAATTTACCCCCCACTCACCTTCTGCTGTGCCACTGGTTCCTAACAGTCATGGACCAGTACAGACTGCCGCTGGAGGTTGGAGAACTTTATAATAAGGGATACAAAAGACACAGCCAATATCTTAGAAATCTGATGGCTTGTATTCTACAGAAGCTCCACAGGCATTTTCTTATCCTTTCTTACTCTTTTTAACAACAGCCTCCACCCACTAGTAATCAAGTCTTCCCACTGTGTATCTTCTTTTTATAGTTTACCCTTCACCACTTGTAGCTACCTTCTGTACGAAGTTCAGACATGGCTAGCAGCAGAGAAAAAGACAAGGTAGTGATTTGTATACTTGAAATGAGGCTTGTTTCATGACTGATAAGTCAAGATTGTTTGAACACTGGGCAGTATCAAAATTCTGACACCCCCCCCACTAAAATTACAATGTGTGATCATTGTTATTCAACATGACAAGAAAACAGGCAACTTGTACTCAAATCATAAATCTGCATTTTAGTAAATTCAAATGGTCTGGTTCAGAAATGAATGTGTTATGTTGAATGGATGTTTCCAGTATAACAACAATGACAAAGCCATTTGGTGGATTCCTCATTCTCTGGCAAGACATTATTTTTATTGGCTTTAGGACAATTTCTATTAATAAATGTTCAGTTCTCATTGCAGATTCATGAGTCTGTGATTCTCCTTTTAATAATACTTTTGAGCATATTTTGAACTAAAATAGAGTTTCTTTTTTTCCAAGTAGGAGTTCAAATTCAGTGCAAGGCACCCACGGATGTTTTATTTAGAAGGGCATTAATAGATCAGCTCCTCGTTCCCACTGCATTCGTGTTTAATTAAAAGATGAAGTGGGTGGTACAGCAATTGGGACTGTCTGGTGAGACTGGTAAGAGGATGAGGTGCTAGACATCTTTCTGGACCAGATGTCAAGGAACTCAGTGCTAGCCCTGGCTCTGCTTCTAATTTTCTATATGGCCATTTGTCTACTGTAGATTTCTCTTTCTACATATGTAAAAAGAGATGTGGAGCACATCAGTGATCCCCAACTGCTTCTCTGTGATAACTTCTTTGGTAAGAGTGAAATATTTCATGGACTTTCACCTGACAGTCATGTATTTGAATCCCACAATGCTTGTGAATTAATTTTAATTCTGTGACTCATGACAGTACCTACATATATTTGAAAATTTGTGATATATATATATGTGTATTTGTTCTACTGGTAATATGGGGATCTCAAGTAGATGAGAGGACACCTCCAATAAAATGCTTTTTCCATCCTGGGCTTCAGTGATCACAAGTGATCAACTGCCTTCCTAGATCCCTCTCAGTTACTGCTTTATTTGAGTCTTTGAACCTTTGTTTCTGTGGAGAACAATGGGATAGTAATAACAGTCATAGCACCTACTAGGAAAACACCTGCTAGGAAAAGTATGGTTTTAAAAAATCTGGTCTCAGGAATTTTTCACAAAGCATTCATTCCTAAGAGATAATCCAAGACCAAAAGGGGTGAATAACCAAGGTCACTTAACTCATTTTAACTTTTTTTTTTTTTTAAATGCTCTGAACTGAATTTCCAATTCTTATCAAATTAGGTTAACTAAATTCTGGATTTGTTTGACTATGTGATTGTTTTCTGGGGTGGAAGACCTAAGTGGGTTAAACACAAGATTAAGAGAGAGGAAATTCATATTCTAATCCTTTCTTTGACAATGACTCTGGACTAGTTGCTATATAAACCAGGAAAAAATGTTTATCTCTGATTATTTTAGTTTATATTACCTACTATTAATATGTGAATAGGATGAGCACAATTCACTTTCTGTTGGCCATCATTGTTGTGAAAGGGATACTTTGCTCTATCACATTTTCCTGTTATCAGAAATTTGCTATAGGTCAAACATTTTCAAAAATTATGGGAAAAAAAGAACAACCCATAAACCCAATATAACTAAACTAAACACAATGTAATCATTTTCTCTTACTTAGAAAACGCTTCCATATCATGCTTAAATTCTCTCATCTCAAATATAACTAAAGTATTATGACTATACCACCTAATTAAGAATTCTAATTGCTATGAAGATAAACCAACCAGCTTTTACTGTATGTAGCTCTTGCAGTAGGAGATTCATTTAGGCTTGTGTATGTCAATGTTACACAGTTTGAGGTAGTGACAAAAGGTCATTAACACACTGGATATGAGAGATGCACCTGTTCCTTTAAAACAATAAAAATAATCTATAGTAATAAACTGGCCCTGGAGACTCAGAAAATGCCTCAGATGCATATAGATGTTACAGGAGAGTGACCAAGAAGCAATATGTGATCCTCAGAAGAAGTCTAGGTAGGAAGGAATGAAATGTGCTCCTTTGTAGACTGGCAACTTTTTCCTCATAATTTTTCTTTTAATCCTATTGACATCTCTGGACACGGGAAGAATTTGAAAACAGAATCTGGGAAGTGAAACATATAAAAGAATATCTGGTTTCATGGCTATTTTTTTCTTTTTTCTTCCCCTGTTAACAGGAAACAATCTGTCTAATTTTTTTTTTTTTTTTCCTTGAGTCAGTTGTGGAATCCGTAGAAGGCTTGGAGGTCTTGGAAGTTGGAATGACATTCAAAGACCTCACTTGTGGCTTCCCAGACAGGATAGAAAAATGCTTCCATTGTGCGTCATATCATTGTTTAAATGTTTTTGATTAGTCACTTTAGTTTGATGCTTTTATTTTCTTTTTTTTTTAACTATAGCAATCTTAGAAGAATATATATGCCATCAATTCCCTAGCCTATTATGTGTCTCAAAAATATTCTTTGTTTCTAAAACCTGGTTAAAATAATTTCAAAGCTAAAGTTTCTACTAGTTGGTATAATATTTATCAATTATAACCTTATGTTTATCTTTATCTCTCCACATTACCAACTAATCACAAAGATTCCCTTACTTAGTGAATTTTAAATATCTCATTCAAAGATCCGGAATTCAACATTTTGGTTTACTTATTTTAAGGACACTTAGAGAAAAAGCCCTGGAAATTGTTGTGGATTTACTTGACATTATAGTTTCTGAGACCATAACAAGAGGTCTTCCCTGTTAAACAGATTATGCCAACTGAATCTTCCAAGTGGTTGCCAGGACAAACTTTTCTTTCTTCCCAGCTTGGAGTTAATTGAGTGTTAACCTAGGTGTTGGGAAGAAAATGGCTCATTTTCAGGAAAAAAAAAAAAAAGCTGGGACTCAAAATATGCTAGTGTTGTCATTGAATTATCGTTTGATCTGAGCTGACTTTGATGCCCTATAAATATTTTTCAACACATCTGTTTTGGTGTCTAGGTTCAGAAAACCTGGTCAGAATTAGTCAAATGAATGTTGAGATTCTCTGTCCTCGATATGACATCTGTATAAAGACAAGGGAAAATCTGTCAGAGGGGGCCAGACATGCTCACAGCTGAACCCAACTTAGTACAGCAGACGTTAGCCTCACTTGACTCATGCCCAAGTTATGGAGCTTTACCCAGGAGGCACATTAAGATGCACACCTTTTGTTCTAAATTTACTGTACCAAACTTTACCCAAAGAAATCCAGATTTGAAAATAATAATAAGCAAAGGAGCTCAGGTTCCATTGTTAGCCCAGAAGTGAGTCACCACTGCAGAATTTCTTCTGTCTACTGATTAGACCGGATATGGGCTGGGCGGCGCGGCAGGAAAGGCTGTTGCTCTCTGTATGTGTGAGTGAATACTCACAAAATTCACAATTTTAACATGTTAAAAACCAAATCTCTCTCTTGGGCATCTGGAGAGATTTTTTTTTTCAACACCCCCTCCCAGTAGCAAAGGGAAAAAACTACATTTTTTTCCCTTCTAACCTGAGTTTACCCCCAGCTGTCATAGCTACGTGCTTCCCTGCATGGAGACTGAGACAATATTAACTGTTGTGTTTGGTAGGGCTAATGTGATATGATATATCTGACATTTCTAGAAGCGTATTACATCTGAATCTTCCCTAGCCTGGCCAAACACAGTATTCATATTCTGTGGCCACAAAGAAATCAGTGCCACACAGTCAATATTATTTTTGCAATAAAGGGAATTACTTTCCTCTACAGCATGCGATGGGGACATAATTGAGGTAAACAAATAATTTATCAACCAAATCGAGGTACTTTTGAGAGTGAAAGGTAGCCCTATTAATGATCACACTAGGGCTGGGCACTGTGGTTTATGCCTGTAACTCCAGCACTTTGGGAGGCTGAGGTGGGAAAATTGTTTGAGGCCAGAAGTTCGAGATCAGCCTTGGCAACATAACAAGACTTCATCTCTACAAATGATCATTATCATCATTATTATACCAGGGCAACAAGTATGAACCACAGCTATTTCAAGCAAACCAGAATGTGTGATCACCAGAGGTGCAGCGTTAACGAAGAATAAGAAAAAGAATATACAGCATTTATTTAGAACCCACTAAAGGACAGACTGTGCTAAGCATGTTGTTGTAGATTATCATATTTTAACCTCGTAGAACTTGAAATCTAATTAGGTAAATATTATTTGCCAGGCCTGTATCTTTCAAACTTCTTTATGGATAATGGAAACATTTTACAGGCAATATCTTTCAAAGAACACCAACATGGAAAACCATTAAAAACAGAACTGCGCTGGTCACAATTGGGATTAGGATCTAGTCCTGAAGTCCCAACCTCTTCCTCCACCCTGCCAAGGGCCTTCAGTCACCAACATAGTACCCTGTACTGCTGGGAATTCTGTGAATACCTTCCATTAGACATTGATACACTCTAACTCATTTAATCCTCACAACCTCATGACGTTTGTCATTTATGTCATAAGTGGGGAAAATCAGGCTGGGAAGGACTAACTGACTTGCCTAAAATCATATAGCTAGTAGGTTCTAAAGCAAAGATTTGGCCAGGCATGGTGGCTCACACCTGTAATCCCAGCACTTTAGGAGGCCAAGCTGGGAGGATTGCTGAAGGCCAGGAGTTTGAGACCAACCTGGGCAACATAGCAGAGATCTTGTTTACTTGGGTAACATAGAGAGCCCCTGTTTATACTCAAGAAAATAAAAAATTGAATTGAACTAAATTAAAGAAACAAAAGCAAGGATTAGACCTGAATCTGTCAGACTGCAAGCCCACAACTTTCCACTACCTCACCTGCCTGTGCTGAAGCTGTCTTCTAGGCTGGTCAATATTTAGGAACATATTTGATCTTTCCATCCAGGATTACCTGACCTGGACAATCTTGTGTCCTCTGCCAGGTTTGCTCTTAATTCTCCAAAGTCTTCAGAGACCTCATCCCAGAGCCTCCTCACCAATCCTGTTTGACCAGATAATACCAAAGGGTAACAATAACAATAATAATAGTTAACATTTGTGGAATTTATATGTGCTTGGCTGTATGCTAAACATTTTACATGGGCTGTCCCATGTATTCCTCATAATGCTGTGAAGCAGATACTATTATTTGTATTGCCTCATCATTTGCAGATGAGAAAACTGAGCACTGCACAGATTACATAGTAAGAAAAAAGATCTAATAAGTGAGGAAGACATGATTTGTCTAGACTGCAATGAATGATATTTTTCCCCTTCTTAACACACATTGGTCCCTACTGGCAGTGAACCTGACACCTTGGCATTCCAGACTTTTTCAAATCCATGACAGTTATCACAGCTAACTAGGGTTCTGTTTTGACCTTACTCTTTTCTGATAAACTAACTCCTACCCAGAAGTAGGTATTATCACTTGATGTGTTACACCTCCTGGGAAAACAAATGTGTACTGTAAAAGAAAAATTGGAGGCACAATAAAATTTTAAAGAGTTTATTTGAGTAAGAAGTAATTCATGAATTGGGAAACACCAGATAATAAGAAGTTTAGAATTGCAGTGACAAAACACCAGAGGCAAGTATTCATCGGGAAAATGCAAAAACAAAATAAAGAAGTTTTTTGATTGGTTTGCAATTGCAAAATTACCTTTTTTAAGGTACCTTGTTGGAAAGTCCCTGGTCACCTAATCATATGTGAGGTGGCTGCCTAAAGTTAAGTTTTAGTTCTGTCTAATGTAAGTATTTATCAGATATAAACCCAAGTTCAGTTTCACTTATGTTATGTTTGCAATTTAGGCAAGATTAAGGTTATTTTTAAGGGCTTTGGTTTTTGTTTACCCAGGAATTTTTCAGGCCTGGTCTCCATTTTATTTATATTTTATAATAAAAAATATATTGTAAATTGATAGATTATAATTGTATATATTTGTGCGGTACAAAATGATGCTATAACAGATATATACAAGTGGAATGATTAAACCAAACTAATTAACATATCCATCACCTCAAATACTTATCATGTTTTGTGGTGAGAACATTTGAAATGTACTCTCTTAGCAATTTTTAAATATACAATACACAATTACTAACTATAGTCACCGTGTTGTGCAATAGATCCCAAAAAAACTGATTCCTCCTGTTTGAGACGTTGAACCCTTTGACTAGCATCTCTCCATTCCCCTAAGTTCACAGACTTTGGTAACCACTGTTCTACTCTCTGTTTCTATGACTTCAATTGTTTTAGATTCCACATATACGTGCAAGCATGTGCTGTATACTATATTTTCTTTGTCCATTCAGCCACTGATGAACACTTAGGATGATTATTGTTTATAATGCTACAATGGACATGGGAGTGCTGATAGTTCTTGGAGATACTGATTTCATATCATTTGGCTAAATACCCAGAAGAGGCATTACTGGGTCATATGGTAATCCTATTTTTATATCAAATTACTTATACTAAAGACCCTCCATTGGTTCTTTTTCTACTTATTTTATAAATGACTTAGATTTTTAATATGTAGAGCATCCTTATTAAATATATGGAAGATACAATGTTGGGAGTGAGAAACAGAAGACTAATATATTGAATGACAGGCACTGATTCAGTAAGCAGGAACATTCTGCTGAAACTAACAAGTTGGAATTAACAAGAAAAGATAGAAAGCCACGTAGTCAGTTTCAAAAATTCAATAGCATAAGTACAGGATGACAAAAAGTTGTAATTTTCACATTCAAAAAGATCCTACTGACTCTTCAATTAACCTAAAGTTTCATTCAATATCCTAAACTTCTCACTGAGCACTAAGCACCATGTAGGCACTGTGGGACCTTACCATCTGATGCACTTGCAAGCGCAAACTTGTTGGTCTATAATGTGCAGCTGAAGGGAGAAAACATGTCCACTGACTGAATTGCATTGGGAGTAGACACAACATTCTGAGAAGGTCAGTCATATTTGATAAAGTGGCCTATGGAAGAGAAAGACTAGATCAGTGAGTGACAGAGAAACCAGGCTGTACAGAAATATTGAGTAACCACAGGATGTTTAGTCTAAAGAAGAAAAGATTATAGAACTTTGATGGTTATTTTTCAGCATTTAGACACCTATTATGTGACTACAGGGAAGACTTAAGACATTTTGGGGGTTATTTCCGTTGGACCAATCGGGTGAAAGTTAGAGGGACAGATTAGTTTTGATGGCTTCAAAAGTTTTCCTGCCAGCTTCAGGAAAGGTTGCCTCTAACGATACCTCACCCCATGAGCAATCCAGCAGAAGCAAATTGACTGCTTTTTCCGGAAAAGTTAAATTTTTTTTGATTGAAAGATGTGGGGTATAATTCAGGATTAGGTATAAAAGTGGTCATCATACAGGTAAAGTTTGGGTTTCCCTTTGGTCCCCATTTCGTCTAGTTTGAGATCAGGTCCCTTATTGATGTTGTGTGCTCCCCCTCCTCCCCTGGCAGTGCCCTGCTACTGCCAATCCTTTTCTTTATTTTTATTTGTTAATTCAACAAATTTTTATTGAGGTGTTCTGAGAAAAATTAATGTATAATAAATTTATTCACTGATTAAATAAATTAGTACCTGGAAGTGATATGAGGGCTAAATCAAATGTGTGTCCTTCCTTCAAAAAACACAAAATTTTGAATTAACACTAAATGTGTATAGAAAAGACAACAGAAAAATAGAAGCAAAACCCTACCAAATTAACAATCAGAACTTTTTGTAATTCTATTAGTGGATAATTTTCTTAAGGCAAACACTCGACGAGCAAGCTGAAGATTGTGGGCTACCTGAAGAATGCATCATTAAGCCATATGTGAAACTAGTTGACCATATGTGTTCTCATTGATTCACCTTTAGTTTTCTTTTTTTTCTTTTCTCTACAAGTTTATTCACAATCATAGAGACAAAACATTAAATTTTTCATCATTAAATATGCAGGCAGCTTTGATAAAGTTTGTCAAATTGAGGATACTCCTAACTTGCTGAGTTTTGGTTGTTTTGTTCTGTTGTTTTCTTTTTCTTTTATTTTTATTTTAAGGGCGTGGAGTACAATTCAGGATTAGATATACAAATAGTCATTGTACAGGTAAAGTTTGGGCCTCACTTTGGTCCCCACTTCACCTGGTTTGAGATCAGGTACCCTTATTGATGTTATCCCCCCATCCCAGCAGTGTCCCGGTACTGCCAATCCTTTTCTTACAGTATTATGATAATTGCTCAGGGTCTACTTATGAGTAAGAACATGTGGCACTCAGTTCTTTGTTTTCTGTGATGAATCACTGAATATTATAGACTCGAAATCCATCCAAGTTGCTGCAGAGTTCATAATTTTGTCCTTCTTTATGGCTGTGTAATATTCCTTTGTGTATATGTACCACATTTTTTTAATCCAGTCCAGTCTCAACAGGCAGTACGGTTGGTTCCATGTTTTTGCTATTGTGAATAATGCGGCAATAAACATACACGTGCAGGTATCTTTTTTGCAGAATGCTTCAATTTCCTCTGGCTATGTTCCCAGTGGGGGGATTGCTGGGTCAATTTCTAGTTCTTTTAGAAATCACCACACTGTTTTCCACAGAGGTTGAATTAGTTTGCATTCCCACCTACAATGTAGAAGTGGTCCCTTTTCTTCTCATCGTGGACAGAATCTGTTATTTGTTTTGGTAATGACGGCCATTCTTACTGGAATTAGGTAGCATCTCAGTGTGGTTTTGATTTGTATTTCCCCAATGATAAGTGAGGTCGAGCACTTTTTCATTTGTCTGTTACAGGCTGTCCATATGTCTTCTTTTGAGAAGTGTCTATTCGTGCTATATTTTGTCAGTGATTGAAATGGATAATTTCTGAGGATCCCTCTGATGTCATTTTTTTTCCTTTTTATTTTCCAAATTAAGTGGGAAGTAATAGGACTTTTCATAGACCTTCTTGAAGACTTCAGACCTGCAAGAAATTCTCTAGCTTACAACTAATGAGTTTGCTTCCCCACATTTGCTGGGTGAAAAAACCTTGACTTAGTTGACAGAAGTATACTCCAACCATTAAATTACACTGCTGATCCACTTAGGATAAAATAATTATTACAACCTAAACTGTGTCTCCATTCATTCACCACTTGGACATGTAAATAAGAGAGTGGACCAGAATGTACCAGAAGGGGAAAATCTTGCCTCAAAGTGAGGTAAATGGTGAGAGGAAGTTGACAGACCAGAGCCTAAGGCGGTGGAGCACATATCAAGAGGGAGTAATGGCTCCCAGAGCAGTGCCAGAGGAAGGGAGGTGGCTCTCAGCTCCCTGGAGCTTCCCTAATATTTACTGTGGTAGTGTCTCCCAAGCTTCACAGTCAAAGCCAGCATCTTCCGGACAACTGCTATGTTTTTAGGTGTGCCCAGATGTCATCAGCTAAGAAGAGGAAGAGTCACTACATCCTCAGCTGGCCATTTCTGTTGTTCACTTCTGCCCAAGGAACATTTTGGCCAGGAAGTTGCCTTTACTACAACAAAATATACAGTTCTAGGGGAAAAGACCAATGAAATATCTGTCAGTAAGTTGCTGTCACTGAAAACTGTGAATTTGTCTCTTTATTTTATGCCAAATAAAATACAAAATTTTGGCATCGTATCAACCTGCCTGAAGTTTCACTGTTTAGAAGGGGGCAGTCTTACCGATTTAATATTTTTTTAGGTTGACAAGTTTACTTACATAGGTATACTTATTAATAGGTTTCATATTTATGAAGGTAGACAAGCCCAGTTTTAGTTATTACATAAACTAGAAGTCATATTACAGTGAGACAATATATCTTGTTTTTAAGTTGAGGTGCTTAAATAATCAAAAAAGAATTTTGAATGACACTAATAGCTACTCAGAAAAACTGGCTAAAACAGAATTAAACTAAAATATAAAATTGGCTGTATGATTGTAGAATTATGAAGACTTTACAGGACTTCAGATAGTTGCTAACAGTGATGCTGCTATTCATTGAGCAGGAAATATAAGTAATATTTATGTTCATGTCTGGTAATTTCATCAAGCTAAAGAACTGTAATTTATAAAAGGGCAAAATCTGGTCAGGTGCAGTGGTTCGTGCCTGTAACCCCAAAGCTTTGGGGGAATAAGGCAGGAGAATTGCTTGAGGCCAGGAGTTCAAAGCTGCGGTGAGCTATGATTACACCGCTGAACTCAGGCCTGGGTGACAGAATGAGATCCTGTCTCTAAAAATAAATAATAACAATAATGATAATAATAAATAAAGGAACACAGTCTGATAAAGGTGTTGTATATATAAAAGTATGTATAATGAGAAACATTTGATTTCTTATGAAGCCAAGTACCTTCTAATCCAATGACAAAGGTATGCTGAGCAGCCAGTGATGATAATGGTGATGACCAAGGGAAAAATGCCATAGTCAATTCCCTTTTTCCAATTCATTTAAGGACCCACCCACTATTGTGTACCCATCACACCCAAAGACTAAGTTAGTTTCCATATATCATACTCGCATAAACCATTCCAGGGTAGACTTTCTTTCTTACTTGTAAAAAGAGCAAAAATTCACAGATGAGCTTTATTTGGTTAGTCTGCTTCAATCGATTTTACTCCAAATGTATAAACCATTTTAACATAAGATGAATGATAAGACACTTGAGAAGTAATATGAATAATTCAGCTACATTGGATTCATTTAACCATCACAACAACCTTACAAAGTAGCTACTGTTTTTATCCTGTTTTAACAGAGGAGAAAACTGAGAGTTTTAAGGAACTTGGCTAAGATCACACAGTTAAAAGGAGGGATTTGAACTTAACCTGGCTGCTTCCAAGGTCCAAGTGTTTAACCACTAGTCTATACCATCTTCCCAGTAATGGTACATAGGTAAAATTAATCAAGTGCCTACTGTATAGCAGGAGTTGTGTGAGGTCCTTCATATACATTAAAATCTTATATAACTTTACTAGATGGGACATTTGGACTACATAAGTAAGAGGGATAACCAAAGCATCATTAGGTCAACTGTTCCATGTGTCTTTGGCATACACCCTGGCTTAGATGTCTCTGTGTTACTTGCTATGGCAGTAGCAAAATCAAATTATCTTTATTATTTCTTCCTTGCAGAGGTGGAATGGTCCAAACCAGTGAGCAGTATGAATTTGTGCATCATGCTCTATGCTTGTATGAGAGCAGACTTTCAGCAGAAACTGTCCAGTGAGTCACTGAAGACTTAACAGATCATCAATCTCTTCGGGTGGTTAATCAAATTACCCACTTGAGGCTTCTAGAAGGAGCTTCCTGCAATGGAAGGAAAGATAAGCTCTGAAGCCAACCTGTGGCATGGATTGTGGAAGACTTGGCAATATATTTAGGATTGCCAGCCCCTTGTGTACATGAATGCATTTGTAAGCATCCCCCAAATTATTTTGAAGGTTCTATGCTGGTGGAGGTATGATAGATTTCTCACACAGCCTAAGGCAGGTTTTGTTTTGTCTATTCTGACTCCATCTGCCACACAGAATGTATGTATGTAATAATCAGTGATAAATGTCATCAGGTGATGACCTGAAGAGCTGCTGAAGACATTCTTATTATGTGTTTAGATGCTTTAATATTTGCAAAATCTGTCTTGTGAATGGACTGTCAGCTGTTAAACTGTTCCTGTTTTAAGTGCTATTACCTTTCTCAGTTACCAGAATCTTGCTGCTAAAGTTGCAAGTAATTAATAATGGATTTTTAACAAATAAGTCTTTGTTTTAAAAAAAAAATCAAAAGCAGTAAATATTTTATATGGAAATGTGTCTTGATTATATTACCTATTAAATGTGTATTTATAGTACCTCTTTATTAATCAATTACAGAGCACAATGATTGTCATTGGGTATATATGTATTTACTCTCTATTATGGGCATAGAGTTGGCTTCTGTTCCAGGACTCTATCCACTGTATTTCTACATCGTAAGTCGTTTTACTTTAAAAAGGAAAACAAATTTGTAGCAACCATAGGTATCAAGAATTTTAAATACTTGTCTCTTTTACTGAGAAGGGACTTCTGAATATACCATCTACCTGGAATCTCTCTCCCAACAAAAGGCAGAAGCCTTTGAGAATGATGTAACCTGTCCCATTTCCAGAAGTTCTTTATTAGGGTACTGCCATGTATGTCCTTAAATTTCTAAAGGGTTTTAATCCTTAAGAGACAAATAAAATTAAAGTAACTACCCTCAGCAAACATTAGATGTTCTGCTTGAAATATGAATTTTTAATGCAGCAATGTTGACTTTGTTTCATACTGCCAATAAACTACTCTTAATTCTAAATATTGAGTAAAGCATATCCTTCTTTTTTTTTTCTTTCTTTCTTTCTTTTTTTTCCCCCTCTTTGGAAAGAGACCAATATCTGTTTGGGGAAGCCTGAAGTAGATAATGCAATGGGTATTAATCTCTGCATCTCCCCAGTGGAGATGACGATCTCAAAATGTAATATTGTTATCACTGAGAGATAATGATCTAGAAGTGCTATCATTATGTGGTTTTCCTCAATAGACTTCCAGCATATCATTATACAAACAGTACATGTTTATGTCTTTATATCACTTGTCATAGACCCTCATAAATTACATGGTTTATGTTTATTCAGCAGAATCACATCACCTGAAGAGATGTAATGTTTTAGGAACATTCAATTATCTAAGATGACAATTCTTTTCTTCCCTCTTGAGGTTAGAAATAGTCACGTGCCAAAGGGAAGGTAGGTGAAGACTTAATGAGTTTTATGCTGCTTCTGGAAGCTGGAATTTTTTCTACATTAAAAAAAAGAGAGAGAGAGGTAATCATAATCCCTTCTTTCTAAGGAAACAGACAAAAGGACACTGGTGTAAAACTTCCCCAAACAATTCAATAGGAGGAAGTGCTCGTCACTGACTTTTTCCCCCACCATGAAGGCATGTTTCCTTCCTAGTCTTTGCTTCTCTTATCTGGGAGAATTTTTTTTTTTTCCTCAAGCGAAGCATGAACAGTTGTTAAGTGGAAAATGGAGGCTGAATTTTACGTGGTAATTCTTACCTGCTTGATCTTCGGGAACTCAGGTGAGTGGGTTTGCCGCAGTTTGGTGAAACGTTTTTCCCATATCTAGCGGAGAAGTCTCTGGTCTTTAAAAAGTGTCTAAAATAAGGTAGAAATGAAGCCAGATCTCTATGGCAGTTTCACCAAAGGCGATGAGGAGGGGGAGTAAAAGGAGCCAGCTGTGCCTACACTGTTGAGATTTCTCTACAAAAGAAAATAAATGCTCTCCTTGCCTCTTCCAAATGCTTCGGGCAGCTTCTGAAATGGCACATTTTCAGCGGAGAGTAAAGAACCCTAAGAAAAATTTTTTTGTTATTATATAACAGTCTGTGGCATTACCCATGCCTTTTTTCAGTCAGGTTATAGTTTTATTTTCTTTTGTGTTAAAGAAAGAAAACAGAAGAAATATGATTAAAGGGGGTGAGGAAATGTGGTGTGTTTTATTTGGAAGTTTTTATCGGAAGAGCTGAATATTTTCATGGGAGAGCTGGACACCTTAAGAAAAGCTCATTGAAAATGGTTTCTGAGTCTAAATATCTTACTCTTTAATGCTATTGTTTAGCAATTAGGTGTTTAATTTTCTTACATCGAAAATGCTGATTTTTAAAAATATGTTTTATTTGAGGGAAAACTGTACAGATTGTCACAAAATCATTTTTCTCCAAGACTATAGGAAATTTAGTTTATGATAATCAATACTCTCATTACTTGGAGTAATGAGAAAATTTGGGGTTTTTAAAAATAAATATATGCAATTTTTAAAAAATTTTATTCAGACTATGAAATTTGTATACAAATATTTGTTGCAATGTGAACTTAAGGATTGAAAATGGGGGTGCCTTTTTAGAGCAGGGGAGGAAGGTGATATGGAAAGAGTCAAATGGTTAAAAAAGGAACTAAGCATTTCAGGGTATTTAGTTCATTGGGCTAAAATTTCACACCATATTCTTTGGATAGTTTTGTTTCCTTTCCAAGTTTTCTTTCATTTTCCAATGAGGGATTTGTTTTTTTCTTTTCCTAACCCATGTGAAAGTTAAAAAAAAAAAAAGGAGAGGGAGGGTGGGGAGCTAAGTGTGACATTTTGACATTATCAGCTTTGAGATTTTAAATCTCGTGTTAAATCTGTGAATATTCACTTGAAATGGCAGCAATAGCAAAATATAAGTAAAACTAGTGATTTTACTTAGCTGATTTGTGGGTGGGTTATTTTGTTTTCTAATGGGCCTTATAATTTACTACACAGTAAATTATACTTTTCATCTTCCAGAGAGGTTTCAGATTGTCCATGTCCGGAAACAACAATGTCTTTTCATACACGAGAAAGTGGTCATGGGTTCATGCAATAGGACCATGCAGAGCCAGCAGTGGATGTGGACTGAGGATGGAAAGCTCCTTCATGTTAAATCTGCACTATGCCTGGCCATCTCCAATTCCTCTCATGGCCCTTCCCGTTCAGCCATCTTGGCCCGCTGCCCCCAGGCACCCCGATGGACCTGCTATGATCAGGAAGGGTTCCTTGAAGCGGAAAATTCTTCCTTTTTCCTCAAGAAACAAGGCCCCAGGGTAGTGGTTAAAAAGGACAGGAAATACCTCCATAGCTGGATGAAAATAGATGTCAACAAGGAGGGAAAACTGGTCAATGAAAGTCTCTGCTTTAAAAAAGGTGAGCTACCTCCTTTCAGAATCAATTCTGAAAGTCTTTCTGCTAAATATCTTCGTCTTTTTACAGTCAAGGAAAGACCACATGCCCCAAGACATTTCCTACAGAAGATTCAGAAGCTAACAGAAGTGGATTGTGTGGTGCCCAATGACAGAAAACTTCATTATCCTTATTCAAATAAGCTGACTTTTGTCTTTCCCTAGCTCACTCCTCCTTCCCTTTTTTCCTTGCTTCTTTTACTGATCTTTTTTTGCCAGACACTATGGTCAAGTACTGTTAGATGCAAGAATATGGATCTAGGTATATACACAGTATGTGTAATGACTCAAGTCATTACAGAAAATTACTAGATTTTGTTGATATAGACAATTTTAGTCTCTGATTATAAGGAACTACTGGAACATCAAAATGGTGCTTGATAAGACTGGGAAAATAATATGTGCTTTTGAAAATCTCTTATATTGATATTTAGAGGTAGTTGCCTTTCAGAGGAGGTAAGAATGAAATGGTGAGTCAGTGTGCAGCCACTGATTTTTCTAACTTACTGACCGTTAATGGATCTAACCCAAACGATGAACACATAAAAACTTGTATACCCATGCACAAGTTCCTTCTGCAAGACACAATTCAGTCCTGAGCTAGAAATTTTTTCTTGTGAAATAGATATGCAGTTTAATCTTCTCTTTAAATTAATCATATTGTTGCATATTTATTCTTCTATCAGAGGTTTGCTTTAGGGAGTCATGAAGGATAAAAGTGACAGAACCACAATATGTTAGGCACCAATAGACCTTAAAAATTTTGGGAGAAGCCGGGCTCGGTGGCTCAACCTGTAATCCCGCACCTTTGGGAGGCTGAGGTGAGTGGATTGCCTGAGCCCGCGGGTTCGAGACCCGCCTGGGCAGGCGAGACCTCATCTCTACAATAAATCAAAAAATCAGCCAGACGTGGTAGCACGCGCCTGTAGTTCCAGCTACTTGGAAGGCTGAGGCAGAAGGATCACTGGAGCCCAGCAGGTCGAGGCTGCGGTGGCCGGGAGCGGCCACCACACTCCAGTCTGGGCTACAGAGTGAGACTCCAACTCAAAAAAAAAAAAAAGAAAAAATTTGGGGAGAAAATATCTAAAATGAAGCTCCTTACTGAGAAGACTTAAATTTGTCAAGATTAAGTAAACTGTCCCAGATAAAGTAATAGCAAATGTATGATTGGAACTTAATTTTCTTAACTACTTGTCCAGTGTGCATTCTGTTACACCAGTGGTTCCCAAATGCTTGACCAAAGACTTTGTTCCACTGGTTGCATAAGAATCACCTGGGGAGAAGAGGGAGGGCTTATTACAAATACAGATTCCCAGAATTCCTTTCCACCATTTTCTTCTCTACAACCACCTCAAGATTCTGTTTCAGAAACTCTGGTTTTGTGCATAATACTTGATGCTTTCTAAAAAGCTCCCCAGATAATTTTGATCCATAATCCTTATGAGAATCAGCATCCACTGTACCCTTAAATCTTTTTCTTAGGTGTTGACTTTTGAGGCTCATATTAGACTTTCTACCATGTTAATTTTTGGACAGTTTTCTGTCAGTTATTAATTTCAAAATGAAACGAGCATTTAATTAGATACCAATTAAATGCAGTGGTCTCTTCTACAGTAAAAGTTGAGAATTATAGCTTCTGTTCTTATATCATTGGCTAAGAGAATAAAATAAAAATATAAAAGTTAATTATAAAATTCAACTTTATCAGAAAACATACTGTATATGGCACCAATTTGTACAATTCCTTTCCTGTGGTTGATCTATCCAGTCCTGTCCTAAACAACATAGAAACATTGTAAATATTCCATTTGTACTGTTATATACAGGAAGTGAATTTCATCTCCAATCAAAACTTATTTAACATAAGATTATTTAGTTGAAACTCAAAAGGAAGTAGATAATGATTTAGTGGAGACTTATTCAAGACAAAGATCATTCATGGATAAACTGTCTCCTTTGACCCTCATAAAAAATATGTCCAGTTATATACTTCATTTCAAAAGTAAAGTGTATAGACTAGACCATTTGCAATTTATCACTGAACTTGCCCTATTCCTACATGCCCAATAATATGCACTGGGGAAAAAAATAGATTTCTGAAAAATGCAGAATTAAAATTTGCACAATTAGGGCACACACACACACACACACACACACAAACCCTTATATTTAACTTACATAACTATAACACAGACTTTTGCTTTAACACAATTGTAAGCTAACAGACACATTTTTCTGCTCCATCTTAAACTTACCATTGATTAAAGATTAATAATGGTATTTGTAGACCTATAGCATGAAAAGTAACTGATTTGTTAGAGAATCCACTGTGAAAAATTAACTAAAATAAATTGATATGTTTTCAGTGAATAACTCCAAAAGCACTTTTTAAAATGTATTTACTTGGCCGGGCTCGGTGGCTCAGCCTGTAATCCCGCATTTTGGGAGGCCGAGGTGCGTGAATTGCCTGAACCTGCGGGTTTAAGACCTGCCAGGGCAACATGGCAAGACCTCATCTCCACAATAAATCAAAAAAATTAGCCGGGCATGGTAGCACGTGCCTGTAATTCCAGCTACTTGGAAGGCTGAGGCGGAAGGATCGCCGGAGTCCAGCAAGTAGAGGCTGCGGTGGTCGGGAGCGGCCACTACACTCCAGTTTGAGCGACAAAGTGAGACTCCAACTCAAAAAAAATAAATTTAATAACTTAATATCATATTCTAAAGGAGCACTAATATGCATATTATTAATCCACAGCATCTTTTACTGAAGAATATACCAAAAAAATCACATGCCATACCTATGAAGGTAAAAATCTGAGCCACTTGTTTCATATTTGTTTCATAAAGGAAATAGTAAAGGTCTTATTCAAGTACCCAAATAATATTTATCTAACACCTACTATGTACCAGAGCTTGTGCTGGTAACTAAAGTACCCTACACCAACAATTCTCAACCCAAAGTGCTTATTAGACTCACGTGGTAGATTTTAAATAATACTAGAGGCTGAAGCCTGGGCTTTATTCTTTAGTCCAATTAAAGCATATATTGCATTTTAAAAATGCTTCCTAAGTGATTCTAATGTGCAGCCAAATTTGAAAATCACTAAATCTGTCTTACTCCTTAAGAGTAGTGGGGAAGTCAGATAAGTAAATTAATAGGCAATTACAATAGAGTGAAAATAGAAAAAAGAAATTCTCTCTTTAATATGTATGTCACACTAAGCATCTATCCTTTTCAAAATTGGTCATGGATAATTTTTAACCTGCATATTTTTAAAGTCTTTTGAGTGCCAGCAAGGTTTTATTATAGTTTAGCTATCTCGATTATCACTAAACTACCTCTTTTCTTCTTGCTGATTGAATTAATAAATGTTTCAACTACCAGAAAGTGTTTGATGTCAGAATGGTAGGGAACAATAAAAGAACAAGGAATTAATAAAACTTTGACTACTTTGAGGAATACCACTCTTGAAATCATGATGGTTGCCTTCATCTTCTATATAATCCAAGTATAATTTTTAAACCCACCAACCCGTTAAAACTCACAATTGCATATATTCCAGCAGGGAATTCATCTTGGCCAAAAGCAGACAACAAAGGCTACAGTGCCCAATTATTGAAGCTTTATGGACCTACCGGACAGGGAAAATTTCTCATTCCTTGGCCGCAATGTCTATATGGGAAACAGGGAAGTTTACTCCAAAAATATTATTGGTTTGCTAGTAAATCTAAACAAATAATCCTTGATGGGGGAAATTAAAACATTCTAAACCTGCAACTGGTTTCAACACCAGCACAAATCCATTGGCAGATAGACTGTTCCTGTGTAGTTTTTTCAGGTGAAGTGTGCAAAAGTCCATCCATAGTTTGGATACATTTTCTTTTCTTTTTTTCTTTCCTTCTTTCTTTTTCTTTCTTCCTTTCTTTCTTTCTTCCTTCCTTCAAATGTCAACCATGGTTTGGATACTTCTTCTTTTCTTTTCTTTCTTTTCTTTCCTTCCTTCCTTTTTTTCCTTCCCTCCTTCCTTCCTTTCTCTCCTCTTCTTTTCCTTCTTCTCCTGCAGTAATTGGCAATGGGTACCTTTTCCAAGGGATGCCAAGTCTCCTTTCATTTATAAAAAACTGAATGATTGTCTAAAATTGTTACTTTCACTCAGATGTTTCCCATTATGAAGAACGTAACATTGAATCTAGGATGTCAGTCAAGCAATCAATACTTATTCAGTACCTACTTCAGATTTGTTCCTTCAAATCTCATATTTATCTGAGGGCAGGCACATTTTTGTAGACAAATGTTCAAGTGTCCCTGAGATGGCTGAGTTGGTGAAATCCCTAAAAGAGATTTTGCTGGTGAAGTAAATCATAGTTAATAGGCTTGATATAACTGTTGGTTGAAGAAATTGTTTAATTGTAGTAATTTAGGAAAGGGAGTAAAATGCATAAGTATTATAAAAGATAACTAATCATATCCACTGTTGGGGAAGAAAATATTGCTTTAGTGGCTGACAGAAGTACTGTGAGTACAAAGGGTTTGTGGGGAAACAAAACAAAGCAGAAAACGTCTTTTGTGTATACAGACACCTTGACCAAACTGGCTGTCGTAGTCATTTTAGAGTTTGTTTTCTCTTTGCATCGTTATATCAACATGGGCTTGTAATGGACCTTGTAATGGGCCATTTTTAATATATCTGAAAGTGCTATTATCAATGATTATCATTATGATTGATATGATCATTGAGATAACTGATATAGCATCCAGAGTTCCCTAGCTGTTTTCAGCCTGTGACATATCAATGAACTTCTTAGGGCACATGCAGGCTACATATGACTTTCAGAGGCCCTGGGCTCTTTTCCTCTGTGGTTGCCTTCTTCTACTGAAAAAAAAAAAAAAAGAAAATAATTCAATCGATTTTCATGAAGCCTATAATTCTTATTTTTCCTGAAGTGTGGAAAAATTAAAATATTTTATTTGACTTAAAAGATACCTTTTAAAATATATTTTCAAAGAAATTAAATCATTTTGTCACCCTAAAAATATCATGGGCCCTAGGTACCATGCCTGCAGGCCTGATAGGCAAGTTAGTCCTGGGCATGCTAAATTCTTCACCCCTTTTCTGCCTCCCTTTTTCCTAATCTTGTAAGGAAAGATGCTTGTCAGCATCTTTCTCCCACAGCCGAACAGCCCTGAACTTAGATGCCATTCTTTCTCCTCTGTCCAGCCTGATTTCTATCTACTCCATGTCTCATTCTTTCTTTCCCCCAAAATATGGGATATTGAGATAAAGCATAGCAGTTGTTGAATAATCACTGACCATTGAAAAGTATTGCTTTGGTTTAGTTAGTCTTTCCATTTTTTAAAAATCTAAAAGGTTTACTATGCTATGCTTTGGTATTTTACTATACTATGCTTTGGTATTTTACTATACTATATTTCAGTAACAATTTCTGCTTATTAATTTTACTTTTTTGCTAATCTTTTGTTGTTTTAAAGTAATTTAGAAATGTATCTTAAGTGTATTCTTTATTTCACTTATTATATTTTAAGAAATGTTCATTATTCTTTTTACCATTACCAAAAGTTGTTTAGACTATTATTTTTTCCGTTCTTTTCACATTACCTTTATTCTAGTCCAATCTTATTGAGAGAGGCAGAGGTAGAGAGAGAACAATCATCCTTCAGTATTCGTGGGGGATTGGTTCCCAGACAACCTGCAGATGCCAAAATCCAGGGATGCTTAAGTTCCTTATATAAAATGATGTGGTATTTGTATATACATATCCAATGCACATCTACCTGTATACTTTAAATCATCTTAGATTACTTATAATACCTAATACAATATAAATGTAAACAGTTGTTATACTGTGTTGTTTAGGGAATAATAACAAGAAAAAAGGTCTGTACACGTTCAGTTCAGATGCAACCATCCTTTCTTTTTCCTAAGTTTTTGATCCATGATTGGTTGACTCCACAGATGTGGAACCCACAAATACAAAGGGCCAGCTAGATAAGCAGATAGACAGACAGACAGATCTGCAGTATCTTGTTTCATGTATTATCTCTTTTCCAGATGATTAACTTACTTTTAAAAGGCATGCCATATTTGACATCTTCCTACAACACAGAAAATACCAATATAGTTAAGATATTCTTTAAAAAAAATTTTTTTTTATTTTAAAATTGTGGGGTACAATTCAGGGTTAGGTATACAAATATTCATTGTGTAGGTACCCTTGTTGATGAGGTGTACCCCCCCTTCCCCAGGCAGTTTCCCACTACTGCCAATCCCACCTCCTTGCCCCTGCAGTTTCCCACTACTGTCAATCCTTTTCTTATAGTATTATGATAGTTGTTCAAGGTGCACTTATGAGTGAGAACATGTGATACTCAGTTCTTTTTTTCCATGAAAGACCACTCAACATTATAGACTCTAAGTTCATTCAGGCTGCTGTGAAATTCATGATTTTGTTCTTCTTTATGGCTGCATAATATTCCATTGTGTATCTGTACCACTTTTTTTGATCCAGTCCTCTTTGGATCCATGTTCTTGCTATTGTGAACGATGCTGCAATAAACATGCATGTGCAGGTATCTTTTTATAGAATATTTGAGTTCTTCCGGGTATATTCCCAGGAGGGGGATTGTGGAGTCATAGGAAAGGTTGATATTTAGAACTTTTAGGAATCACCACACTGTTTTCCACAGAGGCTGCACTAGTTTACACTCCCACCAAAAAAGAAAAGAAAAGAAAAGAAAAGAAACCTAGTGAGAAAAAGATGTTCTGTTCCCCAAATGAGGTGTATTCAGATTATTTTGTTTTCAGCATGGTTACAAGATATTTGTGTCATTTAAAGAAGGGAAGCTAACAAATTGTGAGCTATTTTTATTATCATTATACAAAAATCTCATTTCTATTGTTAGTTTTTAGCCAATCACAAGCTAAAATGCAAATTGCCCTTTTAAAAATGTATTTAAAAGTTAGTCTTGATATGATGCAGTCAAAAAACACTTTATAGGTTATATTGCCCTATAAAAAGAGCTATTGCTATTCAAGTGCTAAAAATTTTTTTGATTAAACCCAAAATAGTCCACCTGCCTTGAACTGTATTCTAGGAATTGTGTTATAGTGTGGAAACAATGTAGTAGCAATAGCACAATAACCTTTTTAAAATAGCTTTAACATATTGTTCCATTGTGTAAGAACTTTTCCTTGCATTTGTCAAAATATCTTGCTTTTTCATGAACTGTGAAATGTATATATATATATGTGTGTGTATGTATATATATGTGTGTGTGTATATATATATATATATTTTAAAGAACATCAGAAGAATTCATAGACACCAAAATATCCAAAGATCTACTATTTATTAACTTAGTAGCACCTATTTCAACAAAGCGTTTGGGAGATAGAAAAATAAACTTATTTTGATCACTTTACATACTTCTATAAATGAATTTTCTTTCCTCCTATCTAGTTTATCAAACTTCAATATCCATTTAAGAAGTGATTGGGATTCCTTTTGGCTCATATTGTGTACATGACTAAAACCATATACTTACATGTATCTTAGAATCACCTGAGAAACTTGATAGAAAAGCAAGCTCTGGATCCCACACCATATCTACAGAATCACCATTTCTAGGGGCAGGGCCAAGGCTTCCCTATTCTAACAAATTCCTAAGGTGATTCTGACACCAACTGAAGTCCGCAAACCACAGCTTTAACCTTCACTAAACTTGGAAGCTGAATGTTAACGCTAAAGCTTCTTTCTTGCTTCTTAAATAGCATAAGTTAAAAACACAGACACAAAATGAAGGGGTACTGACTTGACTATTCTGTAGTTTCTTTCTTTGGAAAAAAGGTGGTGACCTAAAATGGAAAGGGTACTTGTTTGGTTTGGGGTGTTTTAAAAAATATATTTAGAAGGTTAATTAAAGACAATTACAGAAAACTGAAATGTTTTCCATAAGATAGTCCAAAGCTGCATGCAATGGTAGTAAGTCATGTTATTTACAAAGGAAATTTCCAGAGTGTTTGATTATTTGTTAAATTTTGAGGGAGTCCAGTTTCATCCACTGAATCAATTATGTAGGTTGGTTCATTTTATAAAAGTTCTTAGGATAAAAATTTACCAACTGCTCCTTAGTAAAGAAGAGTAAGCATGGGTTGACATGCGAAGGCACATAATTATATGCTAGGTGTTTAGAAGCTTGGTTTTGTTCTAACCCCATGGTTAAATTTTTTTTGAGGGTCTAAGAGCTAAAATTGTCATGAGTAGCAGTCGACAAAGCTCAAAACAATCAAACTGCTGATCTCCATATACAGACATTTTCACATCCCCACAATAAACAAATGTCTACTTAAGGAAACATTCAAGCACCTATCTCAATTAAGACTGCAGAATTAAGGCTGCATCTTGGAGTGTGTTGTACAGGTACTCGTTAATAGTATGGTTGAGTTTGTCAAGTAGAAAACACCCCAAGAATAAATAAGTCCTCTGGTCTATGTCAAGAGTGGCTAACCCAGGCTCAACGATAGTGAGGGTAACACAAGATTCAGAGGGATAAAAACAAACGCAAGCCAGGGGGAATGCCCAAAAATCTATCAAAACCTAGATCTAGCATTTTTACAAGTCGGGTTGCCTGGTAATATACACAACAGGCAGTTACACTGGAATGTCAAAGAAGTAACAAATAATTTTGAGTATACTTTTTCTATATAATACAATATGTAAAGTAATATTTGTAGTATTGTATATTTGGTATATACCAGATATACTAGATTAAACTAAAAATGTATCGTTTATTTGCTAAAATTCTAGTTTTTATTTGCTAAGTCTACCAACGCTTTATACAAGGTGATTTGTACAACCCTCTTCTTCTCAAGGAAAGGATGCTTGATAGCCAAGATTATTTCATTAACTTTTAGGAGAACTGCTGATATTTGTATCTGGCTAAATTATAAAAATGTCTTTTCCATCTTAGTGCTCTTTTTGTGCCTTGTCCCCCTCTTTTATACATACTTTTTATGTAAAATATATTAATCAGTTAAAATTGAAATGGAAAGGGATGAGGTTCTAAAGAGAAGTCAGTAAGGCAGACCAGCACAGGGAAAATGTGGTGATTAATAGTTTCTGCAAGAGACCTCCACCTGGCACATATTGTTGCCTAATAAATAGTTGTTTGAATGAATGAGTTAGTAAAGAAGTCGTGAAAAATAAAATCTTTACTCTTCCAGTCTTTAAATCAGAAACACTTCAAAGTTATGGTTATCCAACTTGATAAGATTCTGTGGGGCTGTATATCCCATAAAACTCTTGGAGTGCCATGGAGTCGATAGAAACATCTAAACGTACTACCTTGGCCCATAATTTATAGAACTTCCCAATGCTTCATGTTATACAACTGAGCTCTAGAGTCTTGCTGCACAAAGTGTAATCCAAAGACCAGCATCACCTGAGAGCTTGTTAGAAATGCTGAATCTGACAATCTCTACTGCATCAGAATTTCCACATTAACAAGATTCAAAGAGACACAGAGCACATTTTAAAATGATGGCTAGGTGAACCTAATCCATAAGCGATTATTTTTAAAAAATATATGGCCAATTCAGTCTTGTAAAGCAAGCTATAAATTAATCCCACCAGCTCATAAATTGTAAATCAATTCACAGGTCTTCCAGGAGGTAGCTTAGAAAGTACAACAGTCTCATGATTTGAGACTCACATAGGCTCAGAAATAGTTTGTGCTGTGGTTAAAGAAGTGTCATTGCTTTCCAAGGAATCGTCAATCTTCACAGGGAAGTTAGACAAGTCATTAACAGTGATCCTCCACCTGGTATTTTGTTTAACATTCCCTTTGCAAAGTTAATGAAAGCTATGACAGCATCCCACAGAAGAAGAAGCCTATGTATACAGAATTTTGCATAAGTTTTTGGAGATTCATGGACCCCCCCCCACACCCACTCAGTTGATTCCCTAAGTGTTCCTAGAATAAGTTGAAATCTGTCATCTACATAGACCTGATTTTTTTTTCTGATAGCTTCATTTCTACAACTTTCTCTCCACCACATAAAATTAATAGATGGATAAAGGATAGGTGAATAGGACAGGGTGAATGGGTAAATTGTCACACACTCAAAGCAGATGTGCCTTTTTTTCGTATAATTGAAGCTTACACACATGCCCATTGTGAAAACGGTCTTTTTTCTAAGTAAAATTGTCTTTATGTGAAGAATCCATAAAACATGAGAATAATTTTCACAATTATCTTTTCTTTACCTTAGCTGACCTGGGAGCAGAAGTTTCTGTGAGAAGCACTAGAAACACAGATCCTCCCCAGATTCTCACCACTTTCAAAGCTGTTCCATATAGCCTGGAACACCCTGCTGGGAATACCACAGAACCCTTCATCAGAAGTACTGCAGAAAACTACAGCCGAAACAGCAGTGAGAGGCAGAACCCCAATCTGCACATGACTGGAATTCCAGACACATCATGGATTCTGTCAACTACTCTGCCCTTCTCCAGCACCACTGAAGAGGTAAAAGGAGAGGGGGTGTGTAGTGTGGTTATGCCTGATCCCAGAAAGCCCATCACTTGAAAAGACTTGTTATGCTGAAAATGCCACTCCTGCAGTAGGGCACTCTGAGTTCTAGAATGTTAATTTTCACAATGAAAAAATATTCTTGAAATTGAAATAAAATTTCAACACCTTCATAAAAATAATGGCATAACTGCACATTTCTGCAGGTGGGCCACATTGAGCCAAAGTCAGGGTCCATCGTTGTACACATGGCCTGAAACCAGGAAACAGAAATTAAAATCAGTACCTTGCAGGTGCCCTGCATATATGTCACAATCATTTATCCTGTAAGGGAGGAGAAAGAGTCTCAAAGTAATGACAGATTCAGGAATCACTATAATTGGTTTGAGAGCCCAAAGATAAGCAAAATCATGTATCACTTACAAATCAATATCTTTGAATCCACCTGTGACCTTCTTTAGTCCTCAACGTGACAGATAAGTCAAATGACTGAGAGGCAGCGATGGCACCATCATAGGAGTCCATTCAAATAAACACTTCTGTTTCAGGTGTTCTTCTCTTTGGTTTTGCTTTCCTCTTGAAGTTTCAGGCTCCATTTGGGCAGTAACAATGTAATTACAGCAAGTCCAAAAAGCTAAGGTTCCACTTGGCAGTGTTTAGCTTTTTCCTAATAAGCAACCCAAGTCATTTAAAGAAAGTAAAAGTCCAACACTATTCATATAAGTTAACATCTATCTAGAGCTCTGATTTCTCTTGCATTGTGCAGAATTTAATATTGTATATGGTTCCCAACTACTGAGCACATGCTTCATTATTGATCACAAAATAGATATAGCCAGTACGTTGAATAACTCATGGGACTTTATTTTTATCTCCACTTTTCCTTTACTATAAATCTCTGTAACCTAGCTCTTCCCTTGTCTCTGAATAAAAGTTAGGAAAGCCCTATTCCTTTTCTGAATATGCGTTGCATCACCTTCAAACTCAATAATCATTCTCAATGCATTAACAAAAAAAATACACTCCAGGAAATAACCCAACTCTAAATTGGACTTAAATGTTACCTTCTTCTCTCCTATCACCCCACTCAGTTTGGTCTTAAAGTAGGGAAAGGGAAGCAAGTCCAAATTCTCTCACTCTCCAAGTTCTATAAATTATGGGCCAAGGTAGTACAAGGTGAGTTTTTTACCCATCTCACCTAGCTTGATAATTATGGTTTCAGATCTGTCTGAGCTTGGAAGGTGAGAAAGGAAGACAGGAAATGGGAGCAGGAGAGCTGTGACTTAAGGATGCCATCATGAACTGGCACTGTGCTCTCCCTAACTCCCAAGCCCTTTCAACCACTGACATGAGTGAGAGATTTGCCACTTCCTTTTGAAAATGATGCTTTTTGGTGGAATACTTTGTCCTTTAGGTTGAACGTGCCTCTGCCATCACTTCCATGCTAACATCAGTTTACAAAGTACTCATTTACATTTGAGTTTAAATACAGATGACAATACAGAAAAAAATATTAAGTGTATCAAATAAGAAACCGATTGAGTACAGACTACAATAGAAAAACCCATCTGCCTGAACACTAAAAGATTGCCTTTCAGCAGAAAGAATATTCTCCCATTTTTGCCCAGGGCTCTGTGGCAGGCACAACACCCCCTGGGCCATTCCAGCACTTTTTACAGCTTGCATGATCCAGCCTCAAGCCTGGGGCTTGAGCTTGCAGCTGGGATCATGATGAACACACTGGCGACTTTTTTTTTAGACATTTTTCAGAGGAAAATCCACTGCAATGTTTATATGTGTTCCCAGATAGGGCACTAGAATGACTATGTAACCAACTACCTCATGTTCTAGTTTTTGGTTTTGCTTTTGTTTTAAATTTTTTTATTTTAGATATGTGGGGTACAATTCAGGGTTAAGTATAAAAATGTTCATTATGCAGGTACCCTTGTTGATGAGGTGTGTCCTTCCCTCCCCTGGCAGAATCCCACTACTGCCAATCCCCAGCAATTGCCCCCCGCAATTTCCCACTACTGGCAATACTTTTCTTATAGTATCACAATAATTGTTCAAAGTTCACTTATGAGTGAGAACATGTGATACTCAGTTCTTTGTTTCTGTGATAGATCACTCAGTATTATAGATTCTAAGTCCATCCAAGTTGCTGTGAAGTTCATAATTTTGTCCTTCTTTATGACTGCATAATAGTCCATCGTGTATATGTACCACATTTTTTTATAAAGTCTTCTTTCATTGGGCAGCACAGTTGGTTCCATGTTTTTGCTATTGTGAATAGTGGGCTGCAATAAACATGTATGTGCAGGTATCTTTTTCATAGTGTGATTTGTGTTCCTCTGGGTATATTCCCAGTAGGCGGATGGTAGGGTCATATGGAAGGTCAATTTTTAGATCTTTTAGGAATCGCCAAACTGTTTTTCACAGAGGTTGTATTAGTTTACACTCCCACCAACAGTGTAGAAGTGTTCCCTTTGCCCCACATCCTTTGAGTTATTGATGATGGCCATCCTGACTGAAGTTAGGTGGTACCTCAGTGTCGTTTTAATTTGCATTTCTTTGATGACCAGTGAGGCTGAGCATTTTTTCAAGAACAGGCATATTGACCAATGGAACAGGATAGAGATTCCAGAAGCAAAACCTCAATTTCTCAACCAACTCAACTTCAACAAAGCCTCTACCACCAACCACTGGAGGAGAATCTATTCAGTAAATGGTGCTGGGAAAACTGGCTAACCACATGCAGAAGATTAAAACAAGACTTCTACCTATCACCATAGACAAAAGTCAACTCTAAATGGATCAAAGTCCTAAATGTAAAACCTTAAACTACAAGAACATTAGAAAATGTAGGAGACACCCTTATGGAAATTGGAACTGGCAACCAATTCCTGATCAAAACCCCAAGTGCCCATGCCATAAGAGATAAGATAGACAAGTGGGACTTTATCAAACTGACAAGCTTTTGCAAAGCCAAAGAAACCATCAAGAGGGCAGGGAGACAAGCCACAGACTAAGAAAAAAATATTTTCCAACTGTATATCTGACAAAGGCCTAATATCTAGGATCTGCAAGGAACTCAAACATACCAAAAAGAAAAAAAACAAACAGCCCCATTAAAAAGATATGAATAGGGCAAAAGACATGAATAGGTACTTCTCAAAAGAAGACATATGAACAGCCAACAGATACATGAAAAAATGCTCAGCCGCACTAGTTATCTAGTTTTTTCCTTGAAGCTTAGGCAAAATCATGACTATATGCTGGGAAGCTAATGTATAAAAGCTATGCTTTTTCCAAAGACAATTTCTAAATTTGCAACTCTCAATGCTAAAGCCTTAGTCTAGGCATCCCTGCTGGATCATTATTTGATTTAGCAAGAGCTTTAACATTACAACAGTCCATTATAAACAACTATAATTAGATACCTTGAAAAGTACAGAGAAGTCACTTGGCATATAAAATGCCTGTCCTTTGTGAATAATTTCAAAAGGTACTCTATCTCAACAGAGGCCACCCAGAAGAGTATAAGAGAGGAGTAAAATCATCATTCAACTTAGTTACTTGAAATCATGTAAAAAGAAAATCTCTGCGTCTCCATTGTTTTCTTTATCAGACAGCACCTGGTTTAATTTTATATTAACTTAGTCTAATTGGATAGTAGGTTGGGGTGGCCTGTTACTGGGTAATGACAGGAATAGGAGTTTTTGGAGGGTAGGGACTGTATTTATTCGGCTGCATCTCCAGGACATGAGCATAGTGCTTAATACTTCATAACGTTTTATGTAAAATAAGGGAAAGAAAAGGAAAAGTGGAATGTAATGGAGCAAAATGGAGTGGAGGTTAGGAGAATGGAAAGAAGTGGAGTGGAGTGGAGTAGAGTGGAGTGGAGTGGAGTGAAGCAGAGCACAGTGGGGTGAAACTGAGTAGGGAGAATGGAAAGAAGTGCTGGGAGTTGAGTATCTTGAAGTGGTATGGAAGTGGGAAGGATTGCTGACTCCTTGGGTACTGCTAGGTCATACTTAGTCACTATACTTTTTATTCCCTCCATGTTTTGAAATGTGTGTGTATTTAGAGTTTAATATGTTTATGTTATCTAATATATCTACATTTCATTCATGAACTAATTATCCGGTTCCTTTTTGTACCTTCTATTTCCCCCATTTCATTTCTTAGCCACCCTTTAACTCTTGTACACACACACACACACATACACACACACACACACACACACACACACACACACACACACACGTGTAAAAAAAAGAAGAGGAGGCAATGATGGCTGTTCAATTCAGTAACTTTGGAAAATGTTCGCCCACTCAACAAACATTTCTTGAGAAACAACTGGTGTCAGAACACAAACTGCTAAAGAACTCACTCAAAGCCCTCACTTTGCCTCCTACCAGCTATATGACTCAGTTACTTAAACTCTCTAAGCCTCGGTTTCCTTGTCTGTAAAATGGTGTCTCCACCTCTGAGGGCTGTTTCAAGGATTAAGAGGGACAACCTGTTCCTTAGTAAGTGTTTAAAAAATAATAGCTATTGTTGTTACCCATTACTAGGACATAAAGGCAAATGACAAAATTGTTACCCTGAAGGAACTCACTATCTACCAAGGTGTTGAAGAAAATAGAGATATACACAGGCTTTTATAGAATATGAAGAAGAGGGTCCTGACTGGGATAGAGGTTTCAGAAAATGTCTTCTGGAGGAGGGAATATTTGAACTGTGCCTAAATATGGAAGTTAACCTAACAAGAGGTGGGAGAGCATGGAAGGGAGGGTAAAGGAACCAGGATGGGGTGAAATGGAAAGTTAGAAAGTGATTCTGATTTTTACCTAAAATTAGCATTGTAGAGAAACTTGAGGACTTTATCACTTCAACCTGGTCATTACTTCATACTCATTTGTTGAGCACCTACTATTTGGCAGACATTGGGAATGTAAAATGAAGTCTTTAACCTTAAGTTTCAAGTTAGGCAGCTACAAAATAGAGATGATGATGATGATGATGATGATGATGATGATGATGATGATACTATGGCAGATTGCTTACCAGTCACAGGCTCCTCCTTAATATGGATGCAAGATGTAAAAATAAATCATAAAGATGGTGTTATAGAATCACACACACAGCACAATGTGGTCAGAATCCTTGAGTGTGGGCTCAGCACTCTGCTAAGAACATAAAAAGATTTAGATGGTATCAGAGCCCTGTAATGATTCTCCCATGTCCCAGAAGGGACGTATGTAGAGAAAGTATGTAGAGAAAGATCTCAGATATATGTTTTCAATGCTCATCCAGAAATAACCATCAGTTCCTACTTGCTATTTTAATTAGTGATACTATTAAATTATCTGTCATTCCTATTGTTTTCATAAATACATAACATCAGGTAGAATATAGAACATGAAAGCTGAGATACAAATCTAAAGGAGAAAGAATAACAACAGAAATCCTCAAATTTTATGCTTGGAAATATTACATCATTCGCACTAATTAACATTTATTAAGTGACTATGATGTTCTAGACTCACAATCAAAGAAAGAGCTAGGGTTGGAACATGGGGTTAAGAGTGGGGGTAGAGATGTCACAGAACACTTCCAAAGAGAAAGTGGCATGTGCCTGTGTCATTCCTTCCGTCAAGAGTTCCTTTGATTGATAAGAAAGAAAACAGCCTGGGCTCGATGGCTCAGCCTGTAATCCCAGAGCTTTGGGAGGCCGAGGTGAGTGAATTGCCTGAGCCCACAGGTTTGAGACCCGCCCGGGCAACTTGGCAAGACCTCATCTCTACAATAAATCAAAAATTAGCCGGGTGCGATAGCGCGCGCCTATAGTTCCAGCTACTTGGAAGGCTGAAGTGGAAGGATCGCCAGAGCCCAACAGGTCGAGGCTGTGGTGGCCAGGAGCGTGCCACTGCACTCCAGTCTGGGCGACAGAGTAAGACTCCAACTCAAAAAAGAAAGAAAGAAAGAAAGAAAACATAGAGAAGTTATACAGAACTACAAAGAAAAGAATTTAGAGGTAACAATAATAGCAAGGTATATGTGTCACAAACCATGCTGAGCACCTTCATATACTCTGCAAGTTGGGTACTTGTACCAATTTTCAATCACTATTGTAACAAACAAAAATTGTAAGTAACAAACATCCCCAAAACTTGGTAGCTTAAACAATGATAGTTCGTAATTTCTCGTAATTTTATTGTATCGGTGAGTGGTTTCCTCTGCTGGTTTCTCCTAGACTTACTCTTACAGCAGCATTCAGCTTGGAAGGTGAACTCAGCTCACAGATTCACAATAGCCTCACTATTGTGCTGGCTATAGACTGGGGAACCCAAGTTCTGCTCTACATGGCCTCTCCTGCCTGTAGGCTATACCAGCTTCCTCTTCACAATGATTTAGGACCACTTCACCAGATGGCAAGGGTGGCAGCTACAAGTCTGTTGAAGTTTAGGAATTTGGAATCACACATCATTTTTGCCACATTCTATTGGTCAATGCACATCACTACCCAGGCCAAGTTTAGGGAGTGGGGAAATAGACTCCACCTCTTCATGGGAAGAGCCGCAAAGTCACACTGCAGAGGGATAAGCATAGTGAGGAGGAATCCATGAACATTAAACAATCTAGCGTAGTATCATCATCATCATCATCATCATCATCTCTATTTTGTAGATGCCTCGTTGAAATTTAAGGAGGTGAAAGACTTTTCCAAGGTTAAATGACTAGGAAGTGACAGAGCATGAAGGGTAAACACACACACACACGCACACACACATACACCTGAACATCTAGTCACCTGTTCTCTCCATGTAGAGTACCTAGTAATAATGGTAAATGCCAAGGAGAACATGATTTGAAATTCAGCAATCACTTCTCACTAATGCTGCTGGTTAATTTCCCTAAGTTGACCCTTTTGGAAGTAGAGCATTCCCTACTTTTTTCTTTTTGTTTTTTTTTTGTTTTTTTTTTGAGTTGGAAGTCTCACTCCATCGCCCAGGCTGGAGTGCAGTGGCACACTCACCACCACCCCAGCATCAACCACTGGGAACTGGCAATCCTTCCACTTCAGTCTTCCAAGTAGCCAGAACTATAGGCGCATGCTACTACGTCCGGCTAATTTTTTTATTTATTATAGAGATGAGGTCTCGCCAAGTTGCCCGGGCTGGTCTCAAACCTGTGGGCTGGCAATCCACTCACCTTGGCCTCCCAAAGTGCTAGGATTGCAGTCTGAGCCACCAAGTCCAGTCTCAACTTTTTCCTCTTTTTCCTTTTTTCCTTTATTTTCTCACATCCTTACCTGCAAGTGTGAGGGGTCTGACTGTGGAAGGCTGTGTACTTGAAAGTATTTGGTCTCAAAACTCTGTGCTGATCTCTTTCTTTTCACCCCCACTCCGACCCTGAACACATATCATATGCCATGAGAAAATAGTGAAATAGTGCTTAATTAATGTTAGCTGTTGTTGTTATTATTGTTACCCTTATAAATAGTATTATGTAGCCATGTATGCTTTCACAAGGACAAAATCGGTGGAACAGGAAGCTTGTCTACAGTATAAGTTGGGAAATATCTAGATAGTAGTTCTCCAAATGTGGACCCCAGACCCAGAACTTATTAGAAATGCAACCCTTGGACCTTACCCTTCCCTAGATGTACTGAATCAAAAATTTGGGGGGTAGGGCCTCCAGCAATTTATGTTTTAATAAGCCCTCAAATCACACTGGTGCATTTTTAAGTTTAAGAACCACTGACCCACAATATCTCCCCCATGAACTTCTAAATGCCTGTATTTTCAACCACTGATGACATTTTCATACATTGTATTAAGGGTAAACATAGGATTGGGGGGAAGAGGATAGGTGGTGCTATAAAGTAGCAAAAATTAATTTATCTTATTATAGTCTCCGGCTGTTCTTTGCAAAGTATGCATTCCTTATGGGACCCAGGGTAGGTAGGTTGAGCATGGGAAGATAGGGCATTACTGCTAACCTCTAGGGTCTTTGTGTTAATTAGAAGATGCTTCCAGGCACACAGCTCCACTGTGAGTGAACAGAACCTGGCAGAGGAACAGGTGCTGGATTTCAGCACCACCGCCACCACCCCCCCACACCCCCAGTCAGGCATCCCAGTATACAACCCACACAAAGATGCTCCATGTCCTCATGCACAGGCCCTGCTGTAGGCAAGCCCCATGTAGGTGTCAGAAATGTGCCTTGCATACACAGTCACATTCCCTATGGATGAGATGAGATGGGCATTGCTGGAGGCAGCAAGAAGTCAATCCACTGGAGGACTTGAGCAATGGGGTGCAGGAGGAAAAGTCACATGTGGAAAAGTGGCCTCTAAAGGGAGGGAGGGTGGGCTTGGACTCCACTTTGGCTTCAAAACCTGACCAGCCTCCTTCTATTGTTTGAGAGAGACACTCCCAGGAGAGGTCCTGTCCAGATCCTCTTCTAGCCATGTGACCTTTGTGCAGGCATTTTGAAGCAGAGGTGAAGAGCTAGGGCTCTGATGTCAGAGAAACCTGGCTTAGATCCCAGCAGTGAAATCTACTAGTTACTCAACTCAGGTCACACTTGATCTTTCTTTAAAACAAAAGACTGGGTGAGATGGCTCATGTCTATAATCCCAGCACTTTGGGAGGCCGAGGTTAGAGGATTGCTTGAGCATAAATTTTCAAAACCAGCCCGAGCAACATAACAAGACCTCATCTCTACAAAAAATCAAAAAATTTTCCAGACGTGGTGGCATGGGCCTGTAGTCTCAGCTAGTTGGGAGATTGAGGTGGAAGGATCTCCTGAGTCCAGGAGGTTAAAGCTGCGATAAGCTGTGATTATGCCAGCCTGGGCAGCAGAGTGACGCTCTGGCTCAAATTAAATAAATAAATAAACAAATAAATAAGGTTAATTATGAGGACACTCTCTGCAACACAAAAAGAGTTAAATCTGATTAAGTGGAATGCTTAGAACACTGGGTATGCATAAGTTTTCAATCGTTTTTGCAATTAATATTCACTTCCTCTTCTTCTAGTTTCATCATTCCTATCCTGTCTTTTTCACAGGTTTATAAAAATCAGATGAGCCAACAAATTATGTGAAAATGCTTTGAAAAGGGATAAAATGCTGAACATGCACTAGAAATGTTACAGGCTGGTTCTGTTGCTGCTAAATATCTCTAAATCTTCCCCTCTCCACCCTGCCCTTGCCTTGGCCTGGGAGAGGGATTGCATTTCCTCCCTTCATGAATAGCCATTGTGGTACCAGTCTGGGCTTTCACAGCTCTGTGTTTCCTTCCATTTGGCCTTCAAAGAGATCACAGCCCAGTGTGAGTCTCTAAATAAATGAGAAGGCAAATGCAGAAAACACCCCATTTCCCTTGACCCCCTGCAAGTCCGGGGTAACCTTCTTTATTGGGTCACTTAAAGTATGCAGGAGAGACACCCCACTGTCACCACTGTTCTGTGGTCAGAACTAAAGTTGGGACAATATTCCCCTTGACTGAGGCAAATGCCTAGAGAAAGAAGTGCAAAGATGTAGGGAAAAAAATTATTTCCTAATCACTTGTCAAGACTCTTAAATTGTCTCGGGTGAATGGGATAAAATATAGGCAGATTCTGAGACTCCTGAAGCTACAAAGAAGGTCACGTGGGAAGTAAAGCATTATAGGAGGGATGTGTTTCTAAAGACTTTAATTTATAATTAGCATCATCCAAACCTAATTCTGACATGGGCTGCAGTTTTCATGATTTGCCAGCTAACATGGATTATGATGTGCCAATAGCATAAATATGGTTTCCCATTCACTAGGCCCCACCAGTCTTAAAAATCGCAAGGCTTTTTTCTTTTCTTTCATTTTATTTTAGCTATGGGTGATTTGCATTGCTTTCTATTTTGTGCACAGAAAAAGCATGTTGATATTTTGTCAACATATACAGTTAACCCTTGAACAACATGGGTTTGAACTGCACAGGTCCATGTAGATGGGGCTTTTTTCCAAATAAGTACAGATGGAAAATACAGCATTAATGGAATTTGAAACCCACATATTTGTAGGGCCATTTCCTATATTCAAGTTTTATAGGGCCAACTGAGAGACTTGAGTATGCAGAATTTTGGTTATATGTGGGGGTCCTGGAGCCAATCCCCAGTGTAACCCAAGGGATGACTATATAATAATATGCACATAAATGGAACCATGAAGTAGAACATATACCTTGAAAGCACTAGAATGGGCTCTTTCACATGGTAGCATTTCTCTGGCACATTGGCCTCCCTGGTAGATGTGCTCTACCCCAGGTAAGTGTTGATGGGGAGAGAGAATGGCAAAGAAAAGGCAAAATAAGATCAAAGGACAATACAGGATGTGCCAGGCAGAAGAGGCCTGTGGCTCTCAGTCCTGGCCATGCATACAGCAGAATCACCTGAGAGGCTTTTTAAAGATGCTGATTCTAAGGTTGTATCTCAGACCACTGAGTCAGAATTGGCTGAGGTAGAACCCTAGCAGCTGAAACATGAATATCTCCCAGAGTGACTCCATGTGCAGTTAAGTTTGCTATCCACTGGAGAATAATTGATTAACCAGCCTCTCAAGAAAAACATTGAAAACAAGAAAAACAAGTACTTCTGGGGTTGTATAACCTGAATCTAATCACAAGAAGACATCAGACAAATTCATATGTAGGAAGATGCTATGGAAATAACCAACTGGAATCATTCAAAATAGCCAATGTCATAAAGATCATTTTTTTACAAAAACTGATTAAAGAAGATTAAGAGACTTGACAACTAAATGCAATATAGGACCCTGGACTAGATCATGTATGAGAGAGAAAATAATAACAAAAAGGATATTATTGAAATAATTGACAAAATTGAAATATATACTGTGGATTTATGTATTGTATCAATTTTGAATTCCTGAATTTGATTACTTACTGAGATTACACCCTTAATTCAGGATATAGGCAACCTATTCTGAAATCTTCCAGGTAAACATATTACATCTGGAGAGCAAAAGAGAGAGAATGGTAAAACCAATGTGGCAGAATGTTAAAGAAACAAACTGGTAGGTCTGAGTAAGGGTGCGTAGAGGCACTTTGTACAATTAATTATTTTAAAAAATTTTAAATACAAGTAATAGAGAAGTTTACTTAAGGGCTTTCAGAGGGTAGAATCCAAGGGATGCTACAGAGTTAGGAACAAGCCAGGGGCTCAGATGTACTAAGATCTGTCTTCCTCAAGGACCAGGGTACCAGAAGACAGGGGCTCAGGGGACAGGGGCTTGGAGGGCAGGGGTTTGAAGGTGGGAGGATAGTATACACTGGGAGAGAAATGATGATGAAGTTGCAGTAAAGCCAAGGGTCAGAACTGTTAAGTATGAAGACAAGATAAAGAAACTCTTGAAGAAACTACCAAGTCCTTTAAATCTCTCTAACTTACCCCAGCCATACATTGTTGCACCCTCATATTCCAATCACAGAATCACATCTTTGAAACTCAGTTGTTATGAAGTACAGAAGAATGCTATGAATTCCAGGAGCTGTCTTTGAAGTAAAAATTCCTTTCCTTTCTTCCCACACTTTGGGGGAACTGGCAGCAGAATGCTACCATTGCTGAATCCAGATAAGATAACCCCATGGAAGAATCTTCTATCTGGGAACTGGAGGCACCTATTTTTCTATCAGAGCCCTTCTTGCTTTGGATTTCTAGCAGAGTTGGGCTGACAAGTACACCCCATGTACATAACTTTAATAAGTGCCTGCTGCTCTTCTGGGTGTGTGTGCACATCTGTGTCTGCGGGGTTGAACTCCCAGCCCAGGTCTGCAGAGCTGTGAAGAGAATTCAGCAAGTGTGTGCTTTGCTAATTTGACCTTGATGGCCTGAGTAATGACATCAGGAATAACCTCCTGACTGTTGAAAATGACTGGCCTTCCATGGAGTCATAATCTGTCCATTTTGGAGCAGAGGCTGCTTGGATGCTAGTTTAGCCTAAGACTTAAGGCTTACAGTGTGAGGTTCTCAAATGCTAAGGGTTCCAGGTCTGCCCTGGAGCAGCTGAAGAAAACTACATATTTTGTTTAAGAGTTACAAAGTTGCAATTACTTTTCACCATACTTCCCAATAACTGAGTTTCAAAGATGTGATTCTGTGAATGGAATATGAGGGTGCAACACTGTGTAGCTGGAGGAAATTAGAGAGATTTAAAGGACTTGGAAATTTCTTCCCAAGTGTCTTTATCTTAAATTAAGGGTGTTCGGTTCTGTGATGCTAAGGGTTCCAGTTCTGCATTGGAGCAACTGAAGAATAATACATATTTTGTTTAAGATTTACAAATATTTAATCATGCCTTTGTTTGGTGGCTGGGGTGTGAATATTTACTCTGTCAGTATGTAAGTAGACACTGAGTCGCCATGACCTGGGGACATGGGGAAGATAATGAGGAGGCATGACCTCTTCCTTCAAGGGGTCTATAATCTAACTGATGGTTTTAGCAGTACATTTTTAAAAGCATGATAAGATGCTTTGATCTTCTGCTTTGATCACTGTCAGCTTCAACATTCAGGGGTCTCTGAGTTGCCATGTGTCTGCCACATCCAGCAGAGAAAGGTCCATGAGGGAGTGGTGTGGAATTAGACCTGACCAAGAAACAGGCAGAACATGGGCCCAGCACAGCTCCCTTTTTAGATTTTTTAAAAGAGAAACCAAAATCTAGAATTTTGTAAAATCTCCTAATTTTCTCACCATTAACTACTTATTCCAATTTTTTAAACGATGTTAAGATCTCACTATGAAAGCAAAAAAGTCATGTGTGCTGGCCAAATAGCAAGACCCCTTGTTTGTGATGTCCAGAGAATTCATGGAAGGTAATATCCTAGCAACATAAAATAAAGAATAAAAGAGGCCAAGCATGGTGGCTCATGCCTGTAATTCCAGCATTTTGGGAGGCCAAGGCAGGAGGATTGCTTGAGTCTAGGAGTTCAAGACCAGCTTGGTTAACATAGTAAGAACCCCACGTTAAAAAGATAATAATAGTAAAAGGAAGGCAGAGTATCATTTTTAAGGGAGATTAAATGGATAATCATTTGTTTTTATTTTCCTTTCCTTTGAAGCCAATGTTATCTTAAGCTGTATTTTACTTATCTACTATCCTAGAGTTTAGTAATAAATGTTAGTAAAAATCATGATCTAACTTCTGAGACCATAAAATTCAGCAGCCACACCCATACAGACTGTCCACCATAAGCACGAATGCCCTGACTGGGTTCCTCTGGAGCAGACTTACTTCCGAGGGTGGGTGGCAGGAACTGTGGTGTGAACAGAGATGCAGCACCAGCTCTTGAGGATTAAAACAAAAGTGTTTCATTTACAGTCACATCTGACTGTAAGTTATTTGGCTGTAATAGTTACAAAGCTATGATAAAAGCTATGCAAAACTCATTTCCTCCAAATTTAAAAAAGAAAAGTGGGGAAGGGGAAGAGGGTGATAAATTGGTGTAGAAAAATATATATATATCAGGAAACCTTAAAGATGTGTTGGAGAGAAATGGCGGAGCCTGCTGTCGAGACATATCCGGCACTCCCACCCCTCCCTTCCAGTATTAAAAAAAAAAAACTCCCAAGTGCAGTGGCGGTGGCTCATGCCTGTAAATCCTAGCACTTGGGAGGCTGTGGCAAGAAGATTCCCCAGGAATTAGAGACCAGTCTGGGCAACATAGGGAGGCTTTGCCTCTACCACTGCTACTACTACTACTAATAATAATAATAATAATAAAATTAACTGGCATGGTGACATTCACCTGTAGTCCCAGCTACTTGGGATACTAGGTGGGAGGATTGCCTGAACCCAGAATGTCAAGGTTGCAGTGAGTCACGACCATTCCACTGCACTTCAGCCTGAGTGACAGAGTGAGACTTCAACTCAAAAAAACAAAAACAAAAAAACTCTTGACATGTCTGAGCAGCCATTAAATATTTTCAGAGCTGATCTACAGAAGAGTTTCTATTAGGTATAAGAAGAAAAGCAATAATAATTTATTGCCATTTGGTTGTTTTTAAAAAGACAATCTCATCCAAGGACTTCGTAATCCTCTAGTATTACCAAGCGCTCATCATCCATGATTTATTTTAATGTGACTCATGGAATAGTATTACTACTAATAATCATAGAACTTAATATTTATTGAGCCCTTTGGCCAGAAATTGTACTATGCATATAAATACCTGCACTTTCTCATTTAATCCTTGCAACTGTCCTAATACTTTTATTGTTTTCATTTTCCTAGAGACCTGTGATCCAGGAAGTTTAGCTAAAAAGATTCCTTGAATAATAAATATCCCAAACTGTTTCTCTAAACACAAAAAAGGATGGTCATGATTTTTCTTAAAAAAACAATTTATCAAATTAATGTTTCTTACATGTTAATGCATCTCTTTTTAAATGCTTGACATCTGCTGCAGGTTAAAATTGTATTCACTTTTGCCATAAATTTTTATTGAGTCAGTTCAAATTAAAACTTAGAAAAGTATTTGCCATTTGTTTTTAATTGGCACATTCCCTTGCTTGCTATGCTTTTTTCTTTAAAAAAACAAAAGAAGAAGAAGAAGAAGGAAAAGCCTCAAGTGAGATTTGTATAACGCAACTACTTCCTGGGAGGAAAGGGATCAAACTGGACTTAAATCTAAGAATTATTAACTTTGATGTATTTCGATCCTTTTTCCTTTTGAGAAGTTACAAATATCAAAATGTGAATATTATATATTATAAAGATCACTAAGTAAAACTTAAATGACACATTCTAAAATTGTTCAAGACCTTCTAAAGCATCTATGTAGCTTTTTATAACCTGAGAGCTTAGTAAAATTTAAGAACAAAAGAACAAAATATCATAAAATTTCCTGAATATAAAGTGATATCTGGTATAGGACTTATGGTACAATCTGAGACTTTTGTTTGGAATTTGAGTAGCTTTGGCTCACCAACAAGAACAGGAGAGCTTGTTAAAACACAGATTCATAGGTTCCACACCCAGCGTTTCTGTTTCCTTAGGTTTGTGGTGAGACCGTACAGTTTGTATTTCTAGCAAGTTCTCAGATGATGCTAATGCTACCCTTTGAGAACCACTGTCCTAAAGGGCAATGCCTCCTTCCTTCTCCTTTTTCTCCTTTCATCTTCCCTCCCACTCTTCTCTTTTCCCACCTTTTTCTCTTTCCCTTCAAAATCAATCTTCTCTTTTTCTTTTTTAATTCCTTTGCCCTCCCCTCTTTTTCTCTCCTCTTTCCCCTCTTCCCTTCCAGGGTGGCTATTTGGGACATCTGGCAGGACCATGTTTAGAAGGACATAATAATATTTACTGAGCAGCTACAAAGATCCATTGAGTGGGTTAGCAGATATTGGTTGAGATTCTACTGTCTGCCAAACCCTGTGCAAGAAGAGCAAGACAATGGCTCTGTCCTCAGCCAAGCACAGTGGCTCATGCCTGTAATTCCAGCACTTTGGGAGGCTAAGGTGGAAGGGTCGCTTGAACACAAGAGTTCAAGACCAGTCTGAGTAATGTAGCGAAATTTCTTCTCTACAAAAAATTTTAAAAATAAAAATTAGCCAGGCGTGGTGGCATGTGTCTGTGGTTCCAGCAACTCAGGAGGCTGACAGAAGAGGATTGCTTGAGATCATTGGTTGGAGGCTGTGGTGAGCCATGATTGTGCCACTGTACTCCACCCTGAGCAACAGAAGAAACCTTGCTAAAAAAAAATAACAATAATAAATTAAAATTTAAAAAGTTGTAGCCTCATCAGCAAACAAAAAAAGAAAGAAAATTAACTTTAAAAAAAGTCTCTGCCCTAACAGAATTACCCATATGACTAGGGAAGCCAGATGATATACAAATATGTAAATAACTAGATTACTTTTAGGTCATGGGTGAGAAGTCTGGATTACTTTTACCAATTCACTGTGCCCCACCCTCATCTGCCCAGCAACTCTCCCACCCCAAGCCTACCCTCATACACAGTTCATACCCTGGTCTAAAAGTAGTAATTATTGGGCAGGTTGTGATGGTGCACACCTGTAATTCCAGTATTTTGGGAAGCTGAGGTGGGAAGATTACTTGAACCCAGGAGTTCAAAATCAGCCTAGGCAACACAGTGAGACCTCGTCTTGAAAAATAAATAAATACACAAATAAATAATTTTAAAAATTAGTGAGGCATGGTGGTGTGCACCTGTAGTCCCAGCTACTCTGAAGGCTAAGGTAGGGAGGGTTGCTTGAGCTCAGGAGGTCAAGATTGAGGATGCAGTGAGCCGTGAGCATGCCACTGCACTTCAGCTTGAGCAACAGAGTGAGACCTTGACTCAAAAGTAATAATCATAAAATAAAATAAAGTGGTAATTATCTAACAGAGGCTCCTGGGCCCCTGATGACCAGTCGTATCATTCAACAACTATGTTCGTGATGTTATAAGATCCATGAATTCATAGTCAATGATTATGTTAATCATAACATAAATGTTAATTGCTATAACAATTTTTTTAAGCAGCTGTTTGTTTACTCATATCTAATTAAAAGCAGCCCTGTCCTTCCCATCATGTCATCTAGGAAAGGTTTCTAGTGACAGGGAGAAGAGGTTAATCCCAAATTCCTGAATTGCAGTCACTTCTAAAGCAACTGCAGTGTCAAATGCAGGATAAATAGGCTCAAAAGAAGTTGAGGCATTCCAAACAAAGAACAAACAAATCAATTTATTTACACTTTATACAATAGTTTCAAATAAACTCCTCATATAAAAGATGATATCTGGTCCCTTTTCCTAGTTCACATACTTCCTTGAATCTATTACAATTCTCTCTAATTTCTCATGTTAATATATGTGTTTTAAAAGGAAAATTGTCTTCAGTAAAATCCTAAGTTTAAACATTCCCTATTTCCTTGTATGCTAATTTTATGGGTTATTTAGGACCCAATAATTACTTGGGAACTCTACTGTCATTCTTAAGATTCCCCCCAAAAAGAACTACCAGTAATAAACCTTTGGAAAAGAGATCTCTGTGACTATTGGTCCTTTACCTCATGTACTGCTATGATTCTTCATACACATTGAAGACATTAACATAAATAAGAGACATATGTTTCTAAATTTATATGTCCTTTAGATAGATCAAAAAGAAAATAATTGTATTTAATCAGTTCTTTTTTTCCCCTAATTTCTGTTCCCAAGGGCATTATTGGCAGATCACTATTAATAAATAGAACTTGAAACCATCTAAACTCTGTTATTGTGAGGATATTACTTTGTTTGATTGGTCCTCTTCAAACTTTGTCTTTTGGGTACATTTGCCTAAATAATAAAGAAAGTTTGTTACATAGTTTATTAAAAATAAAATATAGTTCTAAAATTAACTGATGGGGTACAATATATTGGTTCCATGTTGTGTGTGTGTTTTCTTTAAAGTATGTTTGGGAAAACTTGGAGAAAATAAGAGTCACTGAAGATTTCCACAAATGACACAAGGGTATTTAGTATATTTAAGTAGGAAGATTCTGAATCTGAGGGCCAACCTGTAAGAAAATGTTAAACCCCAATGGAAAGAACAAAAAGAAAGATTATTTTTTAAAAAGTTACTAAATGGGTGAATGAATTTAAAAGGACAATAAATGTGATTTGGGCGATATATTACTAGGCAAACCAACACTTGTGCAGCACTTTAAAGTTTGCAAAAGCATTTTAACATATATGATCTTTATTCACCATAGCTCTGAGACATATTTAGAGATGGTATGATTCCAGTTTTATGGTTGAGCAAACCACACTGTTTTCTGAAAATAGCAAAACAAGAAAAAGTTAATGGTGAAAAGGAATAAAGCTGGAGAAAGACTCCTGTGGAAACAGAAGGTTATGGGAGCCTGTAAGAAGGAGAGGATAAGGAACTTGTCTCTGATGAGGCCAAAAGGTATGCCAGGCTGTGCAAATCCATTGAACTTGGGCACAAAGAAACAAAGTAAAAGCTCTTTAGTAAAACAAGTTAACCAGGACAGAGAAATAAGGAAGATTCTTCTCCCCCAGAAATACTCAGATGTTTTAGGTTTAACCTTCTTTGAGAGTTTGCTAACCTGAAAAAGGGATTTGAGATCACTGGTCCGGCTGTCTATTAAAAGCCAGTAGAATCTCTGGAGAGAAAGAAACTTGATAATTTCATTAAGAGTTTGCAAAGACATGTTTTCTAAAATAATTGAAACCATTTTTACTTTTTTCTTTTTTCTAACTTTTTCCTCAAAGTGGATACAGTAGTATAGTAGCTAGCAAAAAGCTTTATGTGTAACGTATCTATTTGAAAAAGAAAGGAATATGTCCTTCTTCCCACTCACTTGAAAATTAGAATGTGAACTCTTTCTCTTTCAGCAGTCATTAGGAATGGTACTCAAAAAAAAACAATTAAAATTATAAAAGTTAGATATTTTTGTTTTTCAGTTATTGGGAGTTTCTCTAAAACTCATTTTCAGATGGATTTCATCTGAGTCGTAGCTATAGGGTCTACAGTTAGTGCTGGAAACTGAGTAAATGCCATTTCTTTGTAAATTTGTGGGGAACTGAGCCATCAACTGTATTTTCCACAAACGGGAGTTTACACGACTGCCTTCTGTTGGTTGGACAGTTATGGTCGAAAAGCCTTTAACTACTGGATGGTCAGTGATGAAACTGCTTCGCGGTGGGTTGAACAAATGGTGGCGACTGTGTTTGTTGTCAGTCAGCACTACTTACAAAAGATTTAGGGAGGACAGGGACCAATAGAAGAGAAAGGAGAAAGTGACTGGGAGAAAAGAACGAAGGTCAAGTTGACAACGGATGGCTCCTTTGGGGTCTTTTTCCCTTGCTAGTGTCAAGGGGATGCTTTGAGGTGAGAAGGGCAAGAGCACTCTAATAAAAGGCTTCAGGAAAGAGTGTAGGCGACCTAGGGAAATGTGCTGCGGTCAAGTTTAACCCTGGGAAAAGAGGTCCCAGAGAAAGCAGATGAGGAAGATAGGAAGGAAGATAGGGAGGGGGAGACGCTGGGTGTGGAGGGAGGAAGGGGGCGGGGGTTGGGGCCTGGAGAGTGAGCGGGAGCAGGTGCCGATCGTGGCTAAAACGACTGGTCGTGGACCACAGGGTGGGCAAAAGTGAAAGTCTAGAAGGGGGAGAAGGCCGAGTGCCGCGGACCCGGCGGGACCGCTGGCTGGGGAGGCGGCGGAGGGGCTGCGGGGGCAGCTTGGTCCGCCTCGAGCCCCCCTGGCAGCCTCGGGCGCTGGCTCCTCAGGGCTCCCTCCCTCGCCGGCGCATTGTTCCTTTGCCGGGAGACGAGGAAATTGCCTTTTGATTGCGGAAGTCCGCGGACAGGGCTCGGGGCGAGGCAGCGCGGGTCGGAATGGCAGCGTGGGAAGGGCGGCGCGCCGCCTGCCCCCGCCGCCTCTCGCGTCCGCAGCCCGCCCGGGGCGGCAGCAGCAGCAGCAGCAGCAGCGGTGGCCGCGGTGGCCCCTGCGCC
>NW_007253137.1:93201-153811 GCF_000164805.1 Carlito syrichta
TAAGCGCGCGCAACAGGTGACCCTCTCGGGCCGTCCCGTGCGCCGCCCCCTCTGTCCAGCCTGGGTCCCAACCCCTGAGCGCAATGCTGAGCCATGGAGCTGGGCCGGCCTTGTGGATCGCACTGACCCTGCTGCAGGTGAGTGGCCCCAGAAGGGGTCGGGGCCGTAGCGCCCCAACCTGCCCAGAACCAAACCCCCCACTCCGCTTTCCGGTTTCCCGGGTTGCGCTTCGGAGAGGGAGGTGGCGATACTTTTCCTGTCTCTTGGGAAGGTGACACTCTTCTGAGTCCCCACCCAGACTGACAGCTTGTCCTGTTGTCAAAGGCAAAAAAGCCACCTTCCCTCTCCAGCTGCTCCAGCCAGGACGAAAGTTGCCATCAGCCTCCCCCGCGGGCCTTTTCTCTAGCAGGAGGCCAAAGGGACAGACTGACACTGGGGGCGAGGGGTGAGTAGAGTTTGGGGAGATCACTGTGGACACGTACCTGGGCAGTCCAGACTGTCGGCTCACACTATTGTCTCTGATTCCTTTACAGACGGGACTGGCAGAGCCAGTGAGATGTAACTTCACTTTGACGGAGTCCAGAACCTCCAGTCGGTCCGTGTCTATCCAGTGGAGGATTTGGGGGCTGCCCTGTAACTTTAGCCTCATTTATAGCAGTGACACCTCGGGGGCCGCGTGGTGCCATCCTATCCAGATAGACAACACCACCTATGGATGTAACCTTAAAGATTTACAAGCGGGAACAGTCTATCACTTCAGGATTGTTTCTCTGGATGGAGAAGAGAAAACTGTGGTCTTGCAAACAGGTAAAGAGTGACAGGTGCAGTCTGATGGTCCAGTCACTCCTGACTGGGCCCTGCCTTTTCAAGCTGGTGTTTTCTTTGAGTTCCAGGCATACAAAAAATAAAGGTAAAAAATACCTGCAATGAATAAATGTTGACAAAGACATCTGGTCTCCCCATATTGGGCCAGACACAGCTTAGTTGACTTTCAGAGACTCCCTTAGTGCCACAAACAGCCCACTAGCCACTGAAAAGGAGAGGGGGGTGCAGCAAAGAGAAACTTTGGGCTGTGGAGGGAATTTGTTAAAGTGACTTGGTTTAAGCTTCTATTGCATTAAATTGTCAAACCCCTGAATAATTTTAAGTAAATGTTTTTAGAATAAATAATGGAAGTGCAATATTAGGTATATGCCTTTCCTCAACTTAGTTTTATTTTTGGAACCAAGACATTAAATCTCCGGGAATAGAAAAGAGCCATTCATAGGGAAAAATTCGAAAATCTCCCTGAAATGAGAGTACGAAAATTGTTATGCATCTCTTATATAACTAAAACAGTATTATATTAGAGAATGTCCTTCAATTACTCTACACCTCAAGCCAATTGTTTTTCTTATACTTTTAGTGACTCCTTCTATGTGTGTATGGTAAGAGTTTGCCTTTCTGGCCTCAGAGTGTTTGACTAGGTCATTCAAGTCTAAGTTCTTGCTAAGTGCCAACCACTTAGGTAGCAGCTGTTGTGTTCATTACATCATTTAATCCTCGGAGCCACCCTCAGATGTGCTCTAAATCATCTAACAACTTTGATGTTCTATGACTTCATTAGTCTTTGACATTATCTCTATTTGTTGTAGTAGCAAAGCCTTATTTTCATCCCAAAATTCACATTTAAGTTAAAAATACTAAAAGTCAAATTTAGAAATTCATTGTCGTTACCGTCCTTTCACATTTCGGCCTTGACAGGGTTCATTTCTTTTGCTGCAGTTCTTTGAAGAGGTGTGAGAACTTTGCGTTCAAAGGGCAGGCACAGCAGGATCAGGGAATTCAGCTGGTCTCATGTCACAAATCGGCCAAATATTAATTCTCTTATTTTTCAAAGACAAAATGTGTTATGCCCATTTACATCATTTGACTTACTTTAGATGAAGCTTTTAGATAATATCTGAGATTTTTCAGGAACTTACGCTGAAAGAAATCACTTGTTAAGAATCATTTTTTTTAAAAATATGGAATCGAGGAGAGACTGAAATCAACCACATAATTAGAACATTTTGCAGAAGTTTTAATGGCCAGATTTCTAGTCATAACATTGTTGGTTTGTTGATGTTTAAGGACAGTTCTGTGAACACACATATCACTAATACTGTGAAATGTATAACACAGAACTTCCAGATGTGTTAAGTACATTTGAAAAGACGTCTGGTCAACTAATGTGTCTGTTCAGTGGGGAAAAAGCAATTTTTAAAAATCGGTTGAGCTTTCAAAAATTTGACAAACAGCCGGGGTTTATGACTCAGCCTGTAATCCCGCGCTTTGGGAGGCTGAGGTGAGTGGATTGCCTGAGCCCGCAGGTTCGAGACCCGCCTGGGCAACTTGGTGAGACCTCATCTCTACAATAAATCAAAAAATTAGCTGGGCGTGGTAGCGCGCGCCTGTAATTCCAGCTGCTTGAAAGGCTGAGGCGGAAGGATCGCTGGAGCCCAGCAGGTCAAGGCTGCGGTGGCCGGGAGCGGCCACTGCACTCCAGTGTGGGTGACAGAGTGAGACTCCAACTCAAAAAAAAAAAAAAAAAAATTTACAAACAAAAGATGAAGACCCTTAAGAAGCAAGAATACAGTCGTTTAACCCAGAGAATTTACTTTTTGGAAAAATAATAATGGAGAAGGATTCACTGTGGATGCTACTAGTTAGAACAGACTTTGAGTTTAATTATGCAGGTAGATGTTTCAAGTCAAGAGGCACTTGTAAAATATAATAAATATTCACATTTTTTCTTAGAGATGAGAAAGCAGGAGTTTAGAAAAAAGATAAAAAAGCTCCCAAGTGGGAGGGACTTGAAAGAGGGTTGCCCAAATATTTGCATTTTATTGACCATATTGAGTAAAACAAGACTTCATCAGCATTCACAATGTGCAAGCATTCAAGGTTCTCATCATTTTTCTTAAGGAAGAGTTTTTACAGACACTCTTCACCATAAATTTTATGAACTTCAAGAGAAATGTGAAGAATGAAAATTGCAGGTGGTATTTGAATAATGATAAATTTTCCACACTTATTTGTATGATGGTTATTTAGGCTTTAAAAATGTTTAATTAAGGTATTTTAAAAATTATTTCAGGGAGGATTTTTTTTTAGTTGGTTGTTATTTATTTATTTGTCAGTAGTGCTTTCTATATTTTAAGGACATGTGTGAATTGTTCATTTAGTTAAAAGAAAGTACTAATATTCCTCTGTAATGGTTGCTAATCTATAGCAATGAGCTCCATAAATCATATATTATGGATTGCTGTTATTAAAGCAGCACCAACTAGTGTGTAATATTAAGCCTGAGACAAAACTTCAAAGAAAGTCATTGAAAATGTGTGTGCTTTCCTTATTCCGTTTTGCTTGTCTTAGTCTATAATAAAATGGAGTGAGAGTAAGTCATGATTTAGAGATATAGTAGTGACTTAAATGATATCTGTATCATTCCAAGTGTGATTTGTCTGATGATGATGATGATGATATTATTATTATTATTTTGAGTCAGAGTCTCATTCTGTTGCCCAGGCTGGAGTGTAGTGTCCTGCTCATGGCCATTGCAGCCTCTGCCTGCTAGGTTCAGGTGATCCTTCTGCCTCAGCTTTCCAAATAGCTAGAACCACAGGCGCACACCACCATGCTTGGCTAATTTTTTGATTTATTGTAGAGACAATGTCTCACTAGTTTGTCCAGGCTGGTCTCGAACCCCTGGGTTTAGGTAATCCTCTCACCTTGGGCTCCCAAAGTGCTGGGATTACAGACATGAGCCACCGTGCCTTGCCTGATTTTTTTTTCTTTAGAAATGGTCTAAAATAGCTATTTTGGTGTTGTGTAGACATGTTCTTAGGAATGAAAAAAAAATTAACTAAATGGGCAATAGTTCAGCAACAGTTTTCACTCCAGATTTAAAATCATAATTAAAAACATGTGGATGCAAATTCATTTCAGCAAACATTTATCAAGCATGATACTGCAGGAAACTATGCCAGGTAGTGACTGGTGAGCTTATAAAGACGATAAACAAAAATGGTCCCAGCCTTGTGGTCTTATGCAAAGGTGAGAGAAGGTCATGGTGAAGGTAGGGACAAGCCTTTATTACATCTTTCACTGATGGGGATTTTACCCTGCCTGGTGTATGCCATGCTTTCATAGCTGTAGAGGAGAAGATATTTGGCAATTTGCAATTTATCATTAAATGACCATTGCAATAAGGATATTCTTTGAAAACCAAATTATTTAGTTGTGAATTCACCAGAAATCAGATAATGAACATACCAGATATTGAATAACTTAGCACTTTAAAAAACTGTGTCCTCAGAGTCTTGAGCAGAGATCACAAACCAGTAGCCTCTGGGGATATTTAGGTGTCTGAATAACAGCTATATTTTGTTCATATAGTGTTTGTAAAAAATAATCAAGGTTATTTCACTGGTGATAAAAATTTAAAATGCACATAAAAACACAAATGTATGGACTATCTTAAAATATTGGAAGAGTTGGTAAAACTATTTCCCCAGAACTCTCTTGAGCTGAGTTTTAGCTGCTCCTTTTACTTACTAATTCACTGGAATACCACTCCATTTATTTCCTTGTCTGAATGTATTCTAAAGACATTTGAATTTGTGACTTCTACTTTAGCGTTTTCATTTGAACTTTTAGAGGATGTTTATTAGCCCAGCAATAAATAGGTTTTCAGTACCTAAAATTGCATCTAGTATAGTAGATGTTCCATAAATGTTGATTAAATGGATAGATGGGTGAATGAATGGGTGGATCTATAGATAGATGGATGGATGGATGGATAGATAGGTAGATAGATAGATAGATAGATAGAGGTATATATTAATGAATTGCATTAATATTTTAGTGAAAGAGTATAGATATATTAAAAATATGGTCTATTCTCTTTGGATTTACGAATAAGTTGCAGAGCCTAGGGAAATCATGTAGAGGTAGAGAACTTTACCTGTATAAAGAATATTTTAGTAGCATTTGCCCTCTTGTTAGTTTCAGTTACTTATTAATCAGTCTAGAAAATAAAAATTTAAAAAAGATTCTAGTTATTTTAATATGCTAATTTTCTTGTCTTTAATTTTTTTTTTTAATGTTTAGGGACTTTTATTATCAAATCACCATGTCAGCTATTATTTCCACTTTAAAATATTGTTCATTGTTTTACTTTCCCAGGGCTTCCATAACAAAATTTTATAGACTGGGTAGCTTAAACAACAGAAATTTATTTTCTCTCAATTCTGGAATCCAGAAGCCCAAGGTCAAGTTATTGGCAGATTTGGTTTCTTCTAGGCCTGTCCCTGGCTTGCAGATAGCCACCTTCTTGCTGTGTCCTCACATAGTCGTCCCTCTGTTTGTGTTGTCTGTGTAATCTCCTGATAAAGAAAAAAAAGGTGGTACATATTCACAATGGAATATTACACAGCCATAAAGAAGAACAAAATTATGGACTTCACAGTAACTTGGATGAATTTAGAGTCTATAGTACTCAGTGATTTATCACAGAAACAAAGAAGCAGATCCTGAACTTTTACCATAATACTATAAGAAAGGGACTGGCAGTAGCCAGAAACTGCCAGGGTGGTGAGGGCACGTAACATTAATAAGTGTACCTGATCTCAAACCAGGCAAAGTGGGGACCAAAGGGAGGCCCAAATTTTACTTGTACGATGACCATTTGTATACCTAATCCTGAATTGTACCCATCTTTAAAATAAAATAAATTAAAACAATACCAGTCACATTGGCTTAGGGCCCACTCTAATGAATCCATTTTAACTTAGTCACCACTGTAAAGACTCTATCTCCAAATATAATCACATTTTGAAGTAATAGGGTACAAGCCTATACCATATTAATTGTTGGGTACACAGTTCATCCAATAACATACAGTTTTAAACATGAGCCATTATAATATCTGTAAGTTACTTACATCAAAATGCCTTGTAGAACTTGTTATAAAAACATTTAATAGGTTTCTACCCCATATGGAATAAATTAGATTTTAAAAGGAACAGAGCTAAGGGAATCTGCATGTTAAGCAAATATAGTGTATCACTGCATACTGAAGTTCAAGAGCTATTGACATCATTTTTCTGTAATTCATTGGCATTAAGATTTTGGTGCCATTCTTCCTTATGTGTGATTAAATCTATAGTGCCTAGGAATAGTATTGTCTTTCCCAGGAAACAAAAAAATACTCTAATATTTGTCACGTGTTTTTATAGTATATAAAACACTTTTACCTATTGTATTTATTAGGTAAGCATATATGATATATTATTTTGACCATATCCTGTTTAGTGTTACCCTCATGGCAACCCAGTGGAGGGGATATTACAAAGGGGCAGGTTGCATTGTGGCTGAGGGTTGAGTTCTGAAGGCAGACTGTCTCCACTGCTTACTAGCCACGTTGTTTGGGTCAAGTTACTTAATTCCTCCTGAGCTGTTTCCTAATCTACAAAGTGGTGATAATAATAATAATGATAATGATGATAATGCCTACTGCATAGGGTTGTTAGGAGGGCTTCTTTGATTTGTACATAAAATCTGAAATAGTTTTTGTCACATACTAAGTGTGAGGTAAACTTACTATTATTACTTTCTGGTTGGAGATGAGATTGATCCTCATAAGAACTAACTAATAATTTTCACAAATCCACATGGCTGTTATATGATACAGCCAAAACTTGAATCCTAGTTTACTGGCTCCAACTCCAATATTCTTTCCACTACTTGACAGAAAGGATTTTATTTTAAAATTGGAATTCTTTTTTTTTTCAAATTACCACATATTTTGCTATTACTTTCCAAGTCAATTTTTTAAAAGGACAACATACGTTATAAAATATTTTAAATCGGCCAGGATCGGTAGCTCAGCCTGTAATCCCACACTTTGGGAGGCCTTGGTGAGTGGATTGCCAGAGCCCGTGGGTTCGAGACCCGCCTGGGCAACTTGGCGAGACCTCATCTCTACAATAAATCAAAAAATTAGCCAGGCGTGGTAGTGCGCACCTGTAGTTCCAGTTACTTGGAAGGCTGAGGTGGAAGGATCGCCGGAGTCCAGCAGGTCAAAGCTGCGATGGCCGGGAGCGTGCCACTGCACTCCAGTCTGGGCGACAGAGTGAGACTCCAACTCAAAAACAAAATAAAAATAAAAATAAAATATTTTAAATCTGTATGTACTTAGCTTACACAGGGTGGGATAATGATTAAATATATGTTTTAGTGTGAAGAAATTGTGAGCCACTATTGATTTTTGATTGTGTTAAACTCTTGGTGACGACTTCAATATTTAGCAATCTGCTAATTGAAGTCTATATATTTCCATTTTAAGATCAAGCTAACCTACCTATATGGAATGAACCAGCCCAGTTCTCTGAAATTGATCTTTATTTGTGTGCCCAGAAATACTCCTCTATTAGCCTTACTTTTATTGGTGGGCATGTCTTTCTACACATTAGCTAGAAAGAAATAAAAACTAATTTTTCCAGGCATAATGAGAGAAGAACAAAGAAAAATTGTTTTCCTTTTCACTCCCAGACACCAACTTGCTGGAATCCCCCTGAAGAATAAAGGATAATTCTTAAACCTTTCTGACCTTGTAGGAGAAGTCAAGTCCATTCTGTATGTATGGATGGATGTAAATTAAGATGTATGTAAAATACGATATGCAACTAAAATGAACATGGTAGATACACATATAGATTTCCAGGAATTTTTGTTTTCTATTTTGTGTTTTCTTCCTTTTGTATGGGAAAACTCAAAAACATAGAAAAGTAAAAAGGGTGGTATAATGAACTACCATGTACTCATCAACCTATCTTCAATAATTACCAATGTATGACCAATCTTGTTTTATCTATTTCTCCACCCACCGCACGTCATTTTGATACAATCCAAGTCATCATCATCTAATTTTCTCTGAAAGATAAGGAGTTTTTAACATGACTACAGTATCATTTTCATACATAGCATTAACAAGAATTACTTAGCATCTAAATGTCCAGGTTTGGAAGTATACATCAAGGGATAGCTCATGAATTTCTACATAAGAGGGCTTTGGGGAAGCAATCTGATTAGAAGAGGAGAGGCCAGGGGACTTCCTCTTCTTCCTTTGTATGGAAACTCATACAAAATTCTTGGTTCCATTTATGTGGAAGTTTAGATACTACTGAAGAAACCTCAGTTGACATCAAGGAGTTGGGATGAAACTAATGAAGAACATCATGAGGATGTAGTGCAGCATTCTCTATAAGTTGTCTGGGTTCCTTTGATGCTAACATGATTCTCTAACATTCACTAGAAGTGAGCTTCTCAGTGCTTTAGCTTAAACGTCTCTCTCCACTCTACAAGATCCTCTCTTCTTCCCGATTTTTAAGTCCTACTTGACCTTCCAAACTTGTTCAAGTTTCCTTCCTTAATGAAGCCCACCTCTAAGACTTCAGCCCTTGGATATCATTCTTCATTTTGCATATTTAGCATTGATGTTGACCTACATTACAATTTACTTTTATTTTTATTTTTTGAGTCACAGTCTTGCTCTGTCGCCCAGGCTGGAGTGTAATGGCATGCTCCCGGTCACCGCAGCCTCGACCTGCTGGGCTCAGGTGATCTTTCCACCTCAGCCTTCCAAGTAGCTGGAACTACTGGCGCATGATGCCACGCCCGGATAATTATTTGATTTATTGTAGAGATGAGGTCCCACCAAGCTGCCCGGGCTGGTTTTGAACCCGTGGGTTCAGACAATCCTCTCACCTCAGCCTCCCAAAGTGCTGGGATTATAGCCGTGAGCCACTGCACCCGGCCTCTATATTACTATTAACAGCAAAATAAACAGCAATACTCCTACCAAGTACCACTTACTGAGTGCACACTGTGCACTAGGGGCTGCATTTAACCCTTTATCTCCATTTCTTTTTAACACTTACAATTCTGTAGAGTAGGGATGAGCCCCATTTGATAAATGAAGAAAGAGGATAAATGAGATTAAGCAGCTTGCCTAAAGCTACCCTCGTAGTAAGTGGCAGTGTTGGAAACTGAACCCAGGTTTGAGTCTAACATCAAAGTTCGCCTCCTTATAATTCATCTTCTGCTTACTCTATTCATATATATCTTAACTCCTGAGTAGACTGTGCATTCTCAGAGTACATGCCTCGTGCTTAATATGATAAGCTACAAAGTAACATGGCAGCCTGATGCAGATTAAAACTGCTTTAATTTTCCTTTCAAGACTGCTAAAACTTTAAAACTTCCTTAATGGCTGGTTTTTGTTGTTTTTTTTTTTTTTTTTTGAGTCAGAGTCTCACTCTATCGCCCAGGCTGGAGTGTAGTGGCACGCTCATGGTCACCCCAACGTCAACCTGCTGGGCTCCTGCAATCCTTCTGCCTCAGTCTTCCAACTAGCCAGAACTACCAGCTTGCACTACCATGCCTGGCTAATTTTTTGATTTATTGTAGAGACGAGATCTCGCCAAGTTGCCTGGGCTGGTCTTGAACCCCCGGACTCAGGCAATCCACTCACCTCAGCCTCTCAAAGTGCTGGGATTACAGGCTGAGCCACCACACCCAGCCAGGGGCTGAAGTTTTTATCGAGTGCATAAAGATATTAAATCTAATGCACAGCAATCTGATATATCAGCATAACACAGTGCATTACCTATAAAGCAAGCCAGAAAATGGGCTACAAACAGCAACAATAACAAAGTAAGAGAAATTACCACTCTAGAAATATATTTAATTAACTGGAGGTTGTGAACAATTCCTTTTCCATGTGGTTTATCTTCTCATTTTCAAAAACCTGCACCAAGGGATGGTTTGGGCTTTTTACCCCACCCTCACCCTGATTGCCACCAGAAAACCTCCAATTATTTTATATGAACAGTGATGTTTATTCCATTTCATGTAAAGTGCTACATAAATGCAGCTTCTAGTCAATTCTCCTAACTGCTTTAATTAGAATGGTATCTGTAAAGATACAGAAACTGACTCTGAAATGACTAAAAAGCCCTGTTGGAGTAGAATGAGACAGCGGCAAAAGATATAGTTGGAAAGAGGGGACGGTGTCCAGTTGGAGAAGACCTTGAGTGCGTAGGAAAAAACTTACACTTTATACCGAGATGGAAACTTATACAAAATTCTTGGTGCTTCGAGAGGGATGAAGATGATACATGGAAGAGATGTACACACAAGTTATTTGGGGTGGAAGAAAGACAGAAAATAAGGAAAATACCTAGAAAAGTGTCAAAGTAATCTAGCACAAAATGATGGGACTTCAGGTAAAAGCAATACAATTAGGGGAAAAGGGAACAGGCAAGAAAAGCATTATTTTTAGAAAGGAAACTTTCAAGGCCCCAGAATTAGAGTTAGCTGTCCTTACTGTTGTTATTCATTTTGACTATGCTACAATATCCAAAACAATATCTGAAAAATTCTATAAATGTATCTTTTTCCATAGTCATCTATTTTCATTTTCTGTCATTACACTGAATATTCAATTTGTGACATCATTTCCCACACTAGGACAACTGAGGTGTGATAGAACCATTTGGAGCCAGGTATTAAAAGCTCAGCTAAAATACCTGTGCCCTATCCAACATGAGCAAGCCATTCAATGTCCCTGAGCCCCTATTCCAACAGAGAAAGCACGTTGTAAACTGTCACATCCTACACAGATATAATGTGGTGCTAGTAGGTCTCCAAGAAAAGCTTTTGGCACTAACCCATAAATAGGCTTCATTTTGTTATAAGGTTGAATTTATTTCTAAAATACAATCATTACAAATTCTTTTTTTTTTCTTTTCTTTTAATTTTATTGCATTTTAAAGTTGTGGGGTACAGGTCAGGATTGTGTACATAAGTGGTTTAGGTACAGGTGAAGTTTTGGACCTCACATTGGCCCTTGCTTCACATGGATTAGGATGTCACCTTATTGATGTTTTGTGTTCCCCCGCCCCTGGCAGTGTCCCACTACTGCCAATCCCTTTTTAATAGTGTTATCATAGGCATTCAGGGTCCACTTATGAGTGAGAACACGTGGTACTCAGTTCTTTGTTTCTGTGATAGATCACTGATGATAAGACTCTAAATCTTCCAAGTTGCTGCAAAGTCCATGACTGGGTCCTTCTTTATGGCTGTATAATATTCCGTAGCATATATGTACCACTTTTTTTTTTTTGAGTCGGAGTCTCACTCTGTCAGTCAGGCTGGAGTGCAGTGGCACACTCATGGCAACCACAGCCTGCACCTGCTGAGCTCAAACGATCCTTCCACTTCAGTTTTGCAAGTAGCTGGAACTATAGGCACATGCCACGACACTGACTAATTTTTATTTATTTATTTATTGTAGAGGTGAGGTCTTGCCATGTTGCCCAGGCTAGTCTCAATCCCGTGGACTTAGGCAATCCTCTTGCCTCTGCCTCCCAAAGTGCTGAGATTGCAAGCATGAGCCACCACGCTTGGCCACGTTTTTTTAATCCAGCCCTGTTTCAATGCGCAGCACAGTTGGTACCCTGTTTTTGCTAGTGTGGATAGTGCTGCAATACACATGCTTACACAGGTATCTTTTTTGTAGAATAATTTGAGTACCTCTGGGTATATTCCCAGAAGGAGGATTTCTGGGTCATGTGAAAGGTCAATTTCTAGTTCTTTTAGAAATCACCATACTGTTTTCCATAGAGGTTGAATTAGTTTGCACTCCTACTATCAGTGTAGAAGTGTTCCCTTTTCTCTGCATCATTGTCAACTTATGTTGTTTTAGTGATGACCAGTCTTACTGGAGTTAGTTAGTATCTCAGTGTGGTTTTGATTTGCATTTCTCTGATGATTAGTGAGACTGCACATTTTTTCATGTATTTATTGGCTGCTCGTATATCTTCTTTTGAGAAGGGTCTATTCATGTCTTTTGCCCATTTTTTAATGGGACAGTTTGCTTTTTTTCCTTTTGGCACATTTGAGTTTCTTGTAGATCCTGGATGTTAGGTCTTTGTCAGATATATAGTTAGTAAATATTTTTTCCCATTCTGTGGGTTCTCTTGATGGTTTCTTTTGCTTTTCAGAAACTTTTCAGTTTGATGAGGTCCCACTTGTCTATCTTATCTCTTATGGCATGGGCATCTGAGGATTTGATCAGGAATTGATGGCATAAGGGTGTCTCCTGCATTTTCTAGGATTCTTATAGTTTGAAGTTTTACATTTTGGTCTTTGATTCATTTGAAGTTGATTTTTGTGTATGGTGATAGGCAGGGGTCCTGTTTCATTCTTCTGCATGTGGTCAATGAGTTTTTCTAGTACCATTTACTGAATAGATTCTTCTCTCCTCAGTGGTTGTTGGTGGAGGCTTTGTCGAAGATAAGTTGGTTGAGAAATTGAGGTTTTGCTTCCAGAATCTCTATTCTGTTTCATTGGTCTATATGCCTGTTCTGGTATCAATGCTAGGCTGTTTTGATTATTGTAGAATTATAATAAAGTTTAAAATTTGGGTGTGTGATACCCCCTGCTTTTTTTTTTTTTTTTTTTTTTTTTGCTGAGGATTGCTTTGGCTGTTCTTGGTCATTTTTATTTCCTTATGAATTTCTGTATTGTTGTTTCCAGGTCTAGGAAGAATGATGAGGGTAACTTAATGGGTATTGCATTGAATCTGTAGATTGCCTTTCGTGGATGGACATCTTAACAATGTTGATTCTTCCAATCTTTGAGCAGAAACATTTTCCCATTTGTTTGTGTCTTCTTTGATTTCTTTGAAAATTATTGTGTAGTTTTTGTTTTAAAGGTCTTTCATTTCTCTGGTTAGGAAGATGCCAAGGTATTTCTTTTTCTTTTTCTTTTTTTTTTTTTTTTGCGTAAATGGGAGTGTTTTTATTTGGTTCTCTGCCTGTTTGTTGTTGGTGTATAAAAATGCAACTGTTTTTTGCATGTTGATTTTATACCCTTAGACTTTGCCAAAGACCTTCATCAGTGCAAGGAGGTTTTGGACAGATTCCCTTGGGTTTTCCAGGTATAAGATCATATTGTCCACAAAGAGGGCTAGCTTAACTTCCTCTTCCTATTTGGATATCTCTGATATCCAAATTGTCTGATTGCTCTAACTAGGACTTCCAATACCATGTTGAACAGGAGGGGTGAAAGTGGGCAGCTTTGTCTTGCTCCAGTTTTCAGGGGAAATGCTTCCAATTTCTGTCCATTTAGTAATATGTTGACTGTGGGTTTATCATAGATGGCTTTTACTATTTCGAGGTATGTTCCCTCTATACCTAGGTGTTCAAGGGTTTTTATCAAAGTGAATGCTGGATTTTGTCAAAATTCTTTTCTGCATCTAATGATATAATCATGTGATTTTTATTTTTTACACGTGCCAATGTATTTAATTACATTTATTTCCTGCAGATGTTAAATCAGTCTTGAATCCCAGGGATGAAGCCTACTTGGTCATGGTGGATAATTTTTGAGATATGTAGTAGGATCCGATTTTCTAGAATCTTGTTGAGAATTTTTTGCATTTATGTTCATCAGGAATCTTGACCTATAGTTCTCTTTCTTAGTTGGGTCTTTGTCGGGTTTGGATAATAGTGTGATGTTGGCTTTATAAAATGATTTAGAGAGAGTTTCATCTTTCTCAAATGCCTGGAATACTTTCAATAGGATTGATATCAGCTCCTCCTTTTATGTTTTGTAGAATTCCACTGGAAAGTTGTCTGGTCTAGGGCTTTTTTTTTTTTTTTTTTTTTTTGTAGTTTTTGTAGTTTTCAATTTCCTGGGTTGTTATTGTTCTATTTAGGGTCTCTATTTCTTCTTGTTTCAACCTTGGGAGATTATGTGATGTCAGAAAGTATTCCATTTCATTTAGGTTTTCAAATTTGTTCCCATACAAATGTGCATAGTAATCTCTGATAATCTTTTGCATTTCTTTGGAGTAGTTGTGACTTGAACTTTTGTGTTTCTGATTGTGTTTATTTGGGCTTTTTTTCCTCTTTTTCTTGGTCAGTCTGGTTAGGAGTCTGTCAGTCTTGCTTATCCTTTCAAAGAACCAACTTTTTGTTTCATTGATTTTTTTCTATGATATTTTTGTCTTCTATGTCCCATATTTGGACTTTTACTTTTGTGATCTGGATTCTTCTGCTGAAGTTAGAGTTTTAGTGGCCTTGCATTTCCCATTCCCTTAGGTGATTTGTTTTGCTGTTGACTTGTGATCTTTCTATTTTGTTGGTATGCATTCATAGAGATATAAATTCCCCCTCTTAATACTGCTTTCATGGTTTTCCAGAGGTTTTGGTAAGATGTGCCTTTGTTTTCATTTGTTTCCAAGAAGTCTTTTAATTTCTGTTTTGATTTCTGTGTTAACCCAGGAGTTGTTCAACATTGTGCTGTTTAGTGTCCATGTCTTTGTGTTTTGGGGGGGAATTTTGTTGGTGGCAATATTTATTTTTATTCCACTGTGGTCTGAAAAGGTTCATGGTAGTATTTTGATCTTATGGAGCTTGTTTATGCTTGATTTTGACCAAGGATGTAGTCAGTCTTGGAGTACATTCCATGTGATGATGAGTAGAATTTATATTCCATGATTGTTGGGTGGAGTATCTTGTAACTACCTATTAAGTCCATTTGGTCAAGTGTCAAGTTAAGGTTCCAGATCTCCTTATTGATTTCTTTGCCTCGGTGATTATCTAGGCTTGTTAGTGGTGGTATTTAAGTCCCCAGTTATGATAGTGTTAGAGTCAATATCCTTTTTTAGTTTGCTTAGTGGTTGCTTTATAAACCCAGGTGCTCCCGTGCTGGGTGCATATATATTTATGATGGATATTTATTGTTGATAGATTGAACCTTTTATCATTATGTAATGTCCTTCCATATAATTTTTAATTTTTGAGAGCTTGAAGGTTGTTTTGTCTGATATTAAAATCACAACTCCTGCCTTCTTTTGTTTTCCATTTGCCTGAATTTTCCATTTGCCTGAATGTTTGTTTTCTATCCTTTAACTTTGAGTCTGCAGGTGTCCTTTGTAATAAGATGTGTTTTCTGGAGGCAAAATACTGTTGGGTTATGTTTTTTTAATCCAGTTTGCCATTCTATGTCTTTTTAGTGGTGCATTTAATCCATTGATGTTCAGGCTGATAATTGAAATGTGAGAGTTTATCCCTGTCATGAGGCTCTTATAAACCTGTTTTGTTTTCTTTTAACTTGTAGGCTGATATGATATATGTGTGTGTTTTCAATTTTACAGTCATGAAGTATGTTGTGTTATTCTATTTTCCTCCATTTTTGGAAAGTACGTGGTTGTTCTTTTTTTTTTTTTTTTTCCTTTTTTCTTGTGCTTGATATCTTCTTAAGAGTCTCTTATAGAACTGATCTGGAAGTGGTATAATCTTTTAGGGATTGAATGTCTGGGAAGGATCTTAATTATCCATTGCTGATGAAGATGAGCTTAACTGGGTAGGAAATTCTTTGTTGAAATAGATTATCTCTGAGGAATTTGAAAATTGGACTGTAGTCCCTTCTAGCTTGAAGTGTTTCTGCTGATAAGTCTGCTGCTATTCTGATTGGTCTTCCCCGGTAGATAGTCTGACCTTTCTCTCTTGTTGCCTTTAGGATTTTTGTCATTTATACCTACTTTGTGTAGGCAAATTACTATGTATCTAGGGCTTGGTCTCATTTGATGTCTTGTGGGTGTTCTTTGAATCTCTTGTGTTTGGATGATCACATCTCTGCTGAAATGGGGAAGTTTTCCTTAGATAACATCCTTGAATACTTGTTCCAAGGTATTCTCCATTTCCCTTTCTTCTTCTGGGATACTCAGGTGTAAATTTGGCCTCCTGATACAGTTGCATATTTCCTGGAGGCTTTGCTCTTTCTTTCTGAGTTTTCTTCTGTTTTTAACAGATCAGGTTAATTCCACATTTTGGTCTTCAAGCTCTAAGATTCTTTCTTCTGCTTGATTGATTCTGCTTTCCATGCTTGTCATCTTGTTATTTGTTTCTTGGATAAAGATTTTATGGCCAAAATCTCTGTTACAAGTTCTTTCAGTGTAGTATGTTTCTTTCTTGAGTCTTATTCACTCTTTCCTTCCATTCCCTAATCCCTGTTGTATTCTGGGGCAAACCGTTGATGATTTCCATTGTTTGGATTCTGAGGTGTGTTTTTTGGGTATTGCCTCTTTGGTACACTGGGATTTACCTGTGTTCTTCTATTGATTTTTCCTCATTTGTGACTGATCTCTTTCTTTTCTCTTTAATTCCTTTATTCAGTAGTAGTGGGCAGGGCTTTCACTTCTGTTGTTTTCTCAGCCCTCTATTCTACCCTGATCAGAGCGTCTGAATTTGTTCTTTTTTGAAACAGGGTTGGGGATGGGAAGCTGTGCTGTTTCTTGTAGTTTTAAGAGTTGAATAAGGTGGAAGATGAATTGACTGGGGTATGGAACTCCTAAGACCTACTCCTCACCACCACTCTATATGCAATAGGTATGTGTGTGTACCCCCCGAGCCCAAGATAAAAATAACAGCAATGAGGATAACAGAGAAAAGTAGAATGGACAAAAATAATAAAAATTAAAATAAACCACAGAAAAACAAAAGCAAAAACAAGAACAAAAAAAATGTAAAAAGAATGCAAACAAAAACTAAAACAACAGAAAAGAAAACACACACAAAAACAAAAAACAGGAAAACCAAGCACACATGCACACACACAACAAAAAGCAGAAGAAGAAGAAAAGTCAGGAGAGGAATGGAAGTCAAGCACTTACACACACATTCACACACACTAAACCAAACAAAAGAAGAACAAAACAAAAAAAGAGGGGAATGCAAATTGAGCACCCCCCCCACACACACACACACTAAACCAAAACAAAAGAATTTTTTTAAAGAGGGAAAAAAGTCGGACTCGGTGGCTCAGCCTGTAATCCCGTGCCTTTGGGAGGCTGAGGTGAGTGGATTGCCTGAGCCCATGGGTTCGAGACCCGCCTGGGCAGCGAGACCTCATCTCTACAATAAATCAAAAAATCAGCCGGGCGTGGTAGCGCATGCCTGTAATTCCGGCTACTTGGAAGGCTGAGGCGGAAGAATTGCCGGAGCCCAGCAGGTCGAGGCTGCGGTGGCCGGGAGCAGCCACTGCACTCCAGTCTGGGTGACAGAGTGAGACTCCAACTCAAAAAAAAAATAAAAAAAGAATAAAGAGGGGGAAAAAAGGAGATAATGCAAATTGAACCCTTGCACACACATTCTCACACACACACATACTAAACCAAAACAGAAGAATCAAAAAAGAATTTAAAAAGAATTTCTGGGCACCAACCGCCCTCTTCTGGCTGGTTCTGTAATTACTCCTCTCAGCTGTTCACAGGCAAATCGATCTATCCTCCATAGGTTCATTCATGATCTATGGGGCTACAGGCTCATTCACAATCTCCCTGGTTTGTGGCCCTGGGTGGAGGAGGGGGCAGTGGTGGTAGGTGTGGCATCAATCTTCCCCTCTTACTTTCGTAAGGTCAGGGAGATCCCCTCTGGTGTGGAGGGGTGGGATTGTCTCCCCCCGAGGTGCTGGCAGAGTATGTGCCAACCAGTCTTATCCCAGAGTAGAGTGTTGCTAGTACAGCCACTGTCCAGGCTCCACCTGGGTTCATTCCTCTCAGTTGTGCCCCAGCCATGTGGGTCTGACGATCAGAGGATTGCTGGGAGGACGGGGTTGGGTCAGCCTAGGACTCACTGCTGATCTCTCAGGGGTCTTCTTTGTCCCTTTCTGGTCACATTCTTTGTCCCACAACTGGATTAGGATAAGGGGCGGGATACCTGATTCTCAACACCCATCCTGTCCCTCTGAAGTTTCTGCTTTGGGGATATTCACTCTGGGTAATGATCAACCTCTAGTAGTTAACCCACTAGTCACAGAGAGCAGGTCTGTTGTTCCATGGTGAGCAAGCTGGAGCACTTCCCTCCCCAGTTTCCAAGATGGTGGTGGGGTGCCAGTTTCATCTTCTCCAGTGCTCACTGCACTCCCTCTGCAGCCCTTGCTGACAGTGTCCGACCTGGTGCTGTGGTGGTCAGGCAGTCTGGCCACAGCTGTTACTCCCAGCAGCTTCTCCCTGGGAAAAGGTTTGTTGATTTTAGAAAATGGTGCCAGCTTTCTCCATCCCAGGAGAATTAGGGTCCAAGCAGAGCAGCTGACGACACCAGCTGCTTCACCAGGATAGCCCTGGCCACTTGCTTCCTGGTCCCCCATTCAGTCAGCCACTCACATGCCACTTACAGACACGCATGTAAATTCATCCATATACTCTCACCTCACACAGGGACTCGCATAGTCCGACTGACTCTGCCACCATCTTTTTCTCCCTCCAATCATTTCAAATTCTAAACAGTCTAGAAATACCTGTATCGATAAATGCTAATGTTTTCATGACCATGCTCTAGAAAAAAAAATGAGAAGTAAATGTTACTTGCATTATAAATACAGCTTTCTGTCTCTTTGTAAGTCACATTTAAGACACAGGGTATCACTATGTTGCCCAGGCTGGAGTGCAATGGCTATTCACAGGCATAACCATGACTCACTGCAACCTCGAACCCCTGGGCTCAAGTGATCCTCCTGCCTCAGTTTCTCAAGTAGCTGGGATACAGGCATATGCCAACATTCCCAACTTCCTACGTCACCTCTTTTTTTAAAAAAAGAAAGATAGCATTTATTTTAGTTCAGAAATTTTGCCAAAATCTGTCTTTTCCTTTGAGAACAGAAAAATTGAGTTGCTGTCAAGGCTGGTTATGGAATTCTGGGGCTTTCTGGTGCTGATATAATCATTCACATATATAAGATGAATAGTATAGAACTTTCCTGTTGGCATTCCACAGTTCAGGTCTGTCTCGTGCCTTAAATGAATGACTAATGATAAATATTGATCAAGATTAAGTATTGATGTATGGTTTTTGACAGTTCTCATACTTAGTAACACTTTACTGACTACTATGTGTATGAGAGGGAAAACGAGAGAGGCTATAAATGCACACGGGCGTGCATTGTTAACTCTAACCATCAATATAAGCTATTTAAGTCAAGGAGGCTTTTCTAATTATGTATGGTCTGTCATATGATTAGAAGATAACAGGTATATGACTAAGTTTTCAAGTAGCAATAAAAATTTACCTCATTCTTCCTCTCTCTCTCTCTCCCTCTCTCTCTCTATATATACACACACACATATATATACACACATTTGTACACACACATACATTTATGAAATTAACACCCCTGATTATCTAATTTGTATTCAACAAAATATTGAAAACAATGTTTAAATGCAGCAGAGGCTGGGTGTGGTGACTCATGCCTGTAATCCCAGATGATTGCTTGAACCCAGGAGTCCGAGACTAGCCTAGGCAACATAGCGAGACCTTGTCTCTACATAAACTCAAAAATTAGCTAGGTGTGGTGATACGCATCTGTAGTCCCAGTTCATCAGGAGGCCATGGCAGAAGGATCACCTGAGCCCAGGAATTTGAGACTGTGGTGAACCATGATCATGCCTCTGCACTCCAGCCTGGGTGACAAAGTGAAACCTCAACTCAAAAAAGTGAAAATAAAAAAAGTTTTTAAGCCGTAAGTGCAGCAGAGTTTTTACTGGGTTTAAATTGAGAAATCTGAAAACTTTTTTATTTCTGCATGCATAGCAATAGTGGACAACTGCCAACAAAGGGCTTTATCACAGTATAAATGGGGTTTTAAGTGTTTGTTTCCAGTGTGGGTTCTCGCAGCCCAGGCACTTCCCAGTCTCATTGTTCCTTTGTTCTAGCGGATGTACAAAGGATTGACTGTTTTGTTTTCTGGTTCAGAGAGATTAGATAAAGTCTGCATTTCTGAACTTCACTCTCCAGGCACGCAACCTTAAAGTTCATTTTCTATGGCTCATATTTTGCAGATTATATATGTTTAGATTACATGGATTATAATATCATTTTCTTTAGCTTTTATCTGACTTGGTAATAGAATAGATGACAGAATTGAGCCCTTTAGAACTATCACTGGAAGCAGCTGTTTCATTCGTGTCCTTAAAATGCCACTTCAGCAAAAGTGCATCATCTCAGTTGGGGACATCAGCGCTGTTCTTGAGTTTTGTTGGCTATTAGAATCTCATAGTCTCTTCCATATCTTCTTACTTCTCAAACCTACCTTGGAATGTAGATATTATTATTATTCTCTCAGGCAGATGGGAAAATGTAGCCTTACAGAGGTTAAGTAACTTGCTCAAAATCTCATGACTGATAAGTTTTGGAGCCAAGATTTGAATTTAGTTCTGACTTCAATATCCCACACTCTCTAGCATTACATCTCATTGCTTCTCCAGCAATATCTTCTACTAATTATAATGATGATGATAATCATAGCTAACACTGAGCAGTTACTACATGTCAGACAATAATTTTTTTTGAGCTGGACTCTCACTCCATCGCCCAGGCTGGAGTACAATGGTACACTCACGGCCACCCCAGTGTCAACCTGATGGGCTCCAGTGATCCTTCTGCCTCAGCCTTCCAAGTATCCGTAACTACAGGTGTGCATTACCACGCCCAGCTAATTCTTTTGATTTATTGTAGAGACGAGGTCTTGTCAAGTTGCTGGGCTGGTCTCGAACCTATGGGTTCAGGCAATCCACTCGCCTCAGCCTCCCAAAGTGCTGGGATTACAGGCTGAGCCACTGAGCCTGTCCCAAACACTACTTTTTATGTAGCATTCAATTTAATCTTCATCAGAATTCTACTAAAAAAATAGTATTGTTATCAACATTGTAAAGATGAGGAAACTGAAGCACAGGGAGACTAAGGAACTACCCAAAGTACACATCCACAAAGCCATCAGATTCTAGAACCTACACTCTTCAGATGAATCAAAGGGCTGTTCTACAGTGTGAACCACACAGCCTTGTCTTCTTGTGCTTTGGGCTGTTTGTGAATTGTCTTAGTTACTTGCCAGCTAACATTTACATTATCATTAATATTATAAAATGTTATGTGGCATATTTAATTTTTGCAGTTTGATGCACTTGTATAAGTCATAGCATAAAACATAGAGACATTAGATTTCATAGGCTATATTAAGTCTGTGTTGTCTATTGATCAGACATTAATAGTCTTATGAGCTGCCTGTCCATAAAAGCTTTTTGAATGTAGAGCAAAGTGATCTTATTTCTTTTTTGTATATATATCAATTACAAGTGAATATTTTTTAAAACATATACTGTTATAATAAGATCTAGAATTCTTGGTGTCACTGTGTGAGTAAAATATCATCTACCAGAAGGTAGGAAAGAACTGAAGTGTCTATAGCCAATCCATTAAAACATTTGACCTGGCCCTTAAATATCTTGACCCCATTTCCTAGACTAAGAACCATGTAGGATTTCTAAGATGTTCTCTTATAGCTGTCTCTCAGTAGTTCAACAGCATTCAGGGTAGAGGCAGTCCCTCATTTCTCAGATTTTACTTCCCACTGTACCAAAAGAAGGGCTACTCAGTAAATACCATTGACTTAATTCCTAACCCAAAGATAAACTCTATATCCTAATTCAAGTTCAACAGTGAAGATTCAATGCAGGCAAAGCAGGACTCCTCATAGCTTTCAGAGTTGAAATCAAGTGAGTCACTAGGTCCAAGATTTCCCCATTCCCATTTGCTGTGGGTGCTCTGGCAGCTCCAAAGTGCCCCAAAACTGAAATCTTAAAAAATCTAGGGATATAGGGAATTGTCACCATTAGGCAAATCCATTTTGGTGAGCAAACCTATGTCAGATTTATTTGTAATCAGATCTGTGTCCTTTGTGGTTGTCTAATAACTAAAAACTACCCAAAGTTATGTATACTTGACACCAATAACTCACAACCTAGGGGAAAGCTCAGTACAAATTTCAAATTCTTTCTTAATATTTATATTTTCTGTTGAGATCTTCAGCATTTATCCAGGCATAATGTGGATGTTTGTCAATGTTTGAAAACTTGCTAAGCTTGCAAGCCACAGAAAATATAACCTTGCTTAGACTTTCAAGGTTGGAGCTACCTTAACAAAAAATTATTATTTAAAAAAAGCATTCATATGATGAGTAGCTAAATAATTTTGTTTTGCTTTTTTTTTTTTTCAAAGTGTCAATTTTTTTTCAGAGAGAGTGGACTCTTTAAGTTTTTGAGAAAAATGAATCTAGATTGCAGCAAAATAAGCAAATAAGTCTCCAAGCCATGTTCTTTTTCTTGGTATTTGTTTTGCAGATCCTTTACCTCCTGCTAGGTTTGAAGTCAATAAAGAGAAGACTACTTCAACCAGCTTATCTGTTTGGTGGACTCCTTCTTCCGGAAAAGTCACTTGGTATGAGTTGCAGTTATTTGATGATAATTACCAAGAGATACAGAGCATCCAAGTTCTAGAAATTACATCACAGAATGAATACACTTTTTTAAATCTCACTGCTGGCAATAAATACAACATTGCCATCACAGCTGTTTCTGAAGAAAAGCGTTCTTCTTCAGTTTACACCAATGGTTCAACAGGTAACTATTTTTATATGGTTGATTAGTTAATAGTCTATGATACTTTCGAAGTTATACTTTATTCAAGAACTGGGAGTAAGATTGCCACCCCAGACCAAAAATTAATTGAATAATTAATTAATAATTGCTTTTTAAAAAGAGGACTGTGTGACACAGTGGAAAAGACCAGACTGAAAATAGAATGTGTGTCTGTGCTGCTAGCTTGCTGAGTAATTTTAAACAAGTCATGGGTCTTCTCTGGAACTGGAATGTTTTCCAGTTTGAAATAGATATTCCCTAATGGTTCTTCTAACTCAAATTCTAATCAGAAGGATTTTCTGCCTAATTTTCTAAGTTTGTGCCATAAAACATATTTTTAAAATATTTTCCTTCATTGTATATTCTTCTCATAACATCAAGTCATGAAGAAAATCTTCCTATGTTTGAAATAATTCTTTGTTTCCTTGATGTGGTTTTTAAAAAAAGGCCATCAAATGCATTCACATATTATGATATCCACAACACATTACTGCCTCCTCCATAAAGTACATGTCTTCTATATCATTCAGTCTCTCCTCATTTTCTCCCTCTTTTTAAAAAATCTTTCTCTGCTGTTTTCTATTACACCATGCTATAAACTTCACTGGAAAAAAACTACCTTAATATCTATTAAGTGGGGGAGATAAATAAACTATGGTGTAGTTTTAGAATGAGGACTTCGAAAAGAGCCTCAGTCAAGGTTCCAGTGATACTTCCAAAGTCCTCTGATTCATTATTGCACAAGATATAAAGAGAAGTTTAAATGAATGTGTGATTCTAGTTCAATATGTCTATGTCTTCCACAAGGAAATTATGACTGATATTTGGATATGTCTTTTATCCCACCAGTGCCATCTCCAGTGGAAGACATTGGTATTTCTACCAAAGCTAATTCTCTCCTGATTTCCTGGTCCCATGGTTCTGGAAATGTGGAACTATACCAGCTGATGCTTATGGATAAAGGGACCCTAGTTCAAGGTGGTGCTGTGGACAAACACACTACTTTCTATGCTTTTCATGGGCTGACACCTGGCCACCTTTATAACCTCACTATTGTGACGGAAGCTGCAGGACTGAAAAACTACAGGTGGAAACTAGTCAGGACAGGTAAGGTCCATCTAGCTAGCTGAACAAGAAAAAAGCTCAAATCAAGGGAATGTTGACTAAGTCATGTGTATTGTTATATGAACAATGGTAATATAGGACAAATGGAAATTCATAAAAGTTATAGAAGGCCCTTAATATATGTCCTATTTCTACGTAGACAAAGAGGGATTCTCTTATTCTAAAGGTTGGGAGCATTTAGAAGTAGGTAAAGTTAATTGTTAATATGGTCCCAGCTTCTCTTTTTAGTACTCCCATATCCTTGCTAAGGATTCCTATTTCCTTCTCTTAAGCAGGCATCCACTGTCTTTGTGTGTCATCCCTCACAGTGGACTAGGATCACGTTTTCAGTGCTATACATAGACATACTCCTGTGTGACATTCATTTCTAAAACCCTCTATCTAACAAAACATGTCCTGGAGTCCAACACCACAGGACCTACTCTCACAGCCTAACCTAAACTGATAAGCTAATCTATGCTGAATATTAATGAGTAATTCATACAGATATGCATTCATTCAGCCAATGTTTATTGAATGTGAGACATATGCTAGGCATTGCCAAATAATAACATCCAGGAGAGACAAAGATTTTTGCCTTTATGGAGCTTACATTCTAGTAGGTTATAATGCTTCTAGTGGGTCTAATATGTTAATAAATCCCGTCTTGACAAGTTATCTAATTTTAAGAGAAACTCCAAGATATGTAGTGCCTTAGAAATTCCTCTAGTTGGGAGAGTTTCTAGAACAATAAAAGGCTAGTGGGAAAGATATTTGGGGACACCTGTACCTCTCATAAGAGCATTGGAGACTTATAGGTTCTTACACCTCAACAATGTATAAACATTCCTGACAAAAATATACCATCAATCCTGAAGAGTTATTTATGTATATCAAAGCAAATTAACTCCCCTATGTAAAAGCAGTGTGATACGTCCATTCTTGTCATGAAGCCTCATTAATTCACATTCTAGAAAAAGTTTCACTGAAGTGCACCTCCTTTGTTATAATTTTCCTTTGATGAAATAGTAACATAACTCTTTATCATTATTTAATATAAAAATAAAGTATTTTTATGCACAGAATTTCCTAATTACCAATCCATTGAGCAATCTATCATGTACTCAATATTTCAAAATATGTGAAGATGAGAAGAAATAAGCAAATAACAGACCTCTTTGTGCATTCCACTTAGAGAAGTTCAGGACTGGGGAGGACCATTGTAGGTCTTTGGACCAAGCCTCATTTGCCAGTAAGGAACATTAGACTCAGTGAGCTAGAGAGAGCCGTTCAGAGTTTCCCAGATGAATAATGGCCAAGTTTGAACCAAAGTTCAGTTCCTGACTGCCAGGATTATGCTCTTGCCACCAGCCATGCAGTCTTCCTTTGGTTTTACAGTATTACTTTTGCTTCTCAATGTAATTGTTTTCTTCTGAGCAAGGAATGTGGCTTGCAGAAATTAAAATAGAGATGAAAACTTGGCCACAGGACTGGTAAAATATCCCAAGTAAAAGTCTCTTTTTCATTCTTTTCTAAATAGCCCCCATGGAAGTCTCAAATATGAAGGTGACACATGATGGCAGTTTGACCTCCCTAAAAGTCAAATGGGAAAGACCTCCTGGAAATGTGGATTCCTACAACATCAGCCTGTCTCATCAAGGGACCATCAAGGAATCCAGATTATTAGCACCTCAGGTTACTGAAACTCACTTTAAAGATTTAGCCCCTGGACGACTTTATCAAGTTACCATCAGCTGTGTCTCTGGTGAACTGTCTGCTCAGAAGATGGCAGTAGGCAGAACATGTGAGTCTTGGGCTCCAGAATATTCCTTGGTTGCCCAAATCACTCTCTGATCCATCTTAGAATAGGATGAACTAAGTTCAGGAAGCCTTTTCCAATCTGGGAAATAGGGTCCACATAACTGAGGGTGTCTGTGGGCCACGGCCCAATATGCAAAGGGTCCACTGCATTCATCTGAGTTATTTAAGCAAATGTGTTTGGATGTCTGAATGATCTGAATATTGCTTTTGTCTGGTATTTTTTTATGTCACATCACTTAAATAGCACAAATACATTAGTGTTGATACCAGTATATAAAACATTTCTGATCTATGCTTCTAGTAAGCACCAGTTAGCGCTTAACCATGTTTTGTATACATTATTTTATTAATTTGTGTCACCAAACATTTATTCAGTGCCTTGTATGTGTAAAATACTGTATTATGAGCTTTGGGCATTGTTAATTTAGATAAAGACTCTTGCCTTTAAGGCAAACTATCGTGTGGTACTAAATCTAGTCTGTGGCCTGTTTTGTTTAGCCTTTAAGCCAGGATTTTTTTTTACATGTTTAAAGTATTGTAAAAACAAACAAAAAAATAAGAAAAATATGAGACAGAGACCATATGTGTCCTGCAAAGGCTGAAATGTTTAGTATCTGGGCCTTACAGAAAAAGTTTGCCTATCCTTTCTTTAGAGAGGTTGCCTTTTAATTATAACAATGTAGAATATACATATATACAAAAATGAAAATAGCATGTTAATAATAGTGACTGCATTGACATTTCTATATATTAGGCACTGACTAATATTTCTATATATTGACATTTCTATATATTAGGCACTTCACACTCATTATTTAATTTAGTTCTCACAACAAAGCCATGAGAGATGTCCTATTATTACCACCATCTCTCAGATAATTCAAGGAAGTCAAATAACTTGTCCACAGTCATCTAGCTAGTAAGTGGTGGAGCCAGAACTTAAACAAGACTGTAATCAGAGTCCATTCTCTGCGCTATTAGAAATCTCAAGTAAGAGCTCTATGGTCAGAAAGGAAAGAGAACAAATTCTCTTTCAGAAGGAAATGATCTTTAAGTGAAACTTGGAGTTCTTGGCAAATGAAGAGGAAATAGATGGTGGAAGAAATAATGCAAGCAAAAGTACTAAGGCAGAAGAGCCTTGGAGACTTACAGGTCTGTAGATTGTGAGCCATCTGTAGACCAGCTTTCCAAGTCATAGGGAAGGAAGGAGGGTAGCTGCAGAAAGTAGGCAGAGTTAAGACTGGAAGGGTAGGGAGTCTGAACTTGAAGAGTTTCAAATGCACACTAAGGACTTGATGTTTTATTCTATAGTTTGTAGGGAGAATGTTTTCAAGCCAATAAAAAACAGGTTAGGTGCAGTGGTTCATGCCTATAATCCCAGTACTTTGGGAGGCCAAGGCATGAGAATTGCTTGAGCCTGGGAGTTTGAGATCTGGGCTACACAGCAAGACACCGTCTCTATTAAAAAGAAAGAAAAAAAGAAGGAAGGGAGGGAGGGAAGAAGGGAGGGAGGGAAGAAGGAAAGAGAAAGACACCAAAAAAATAAGATCAGACCTAATTGCCAGAAAATTCATATTTTCAATTGTAAGAGAAAGAGGAATGCTTCAGGACCACAACATCCAGTATCTCTTTCAAAAGGTGCCACATCTGTCAATGTCACCGTCATTAGAAGCAATGTCAGTATTGTCTCCAGGGCTGATGTGCAATCAGTAAAAAACAGCGTTCATACCAGATAATTAAGAGTGTAACAGAGGATCGCTTACTGATATGTTCCTGAAATGATTTTAGCGTACATTTCTTGAGTGTCAAATGACTCCGAAATCAAAAAAGAACATCCCTTTGCAATCCACGGACATCAGAAGGGGTAGAAATGTTTTGAATTGCAGATACCCTGTCTCTTATCTACTGTTGCCCATGAAAAGAAAATAAGTATCCCTACTTTTGGTTTGTAGTATCTCCTTTTTGACATCATTTCACCGTTTAGTTCCAGACAAAGTTAGGAGCCTGGAGGCAAACAACAATGGTTGGATGAGGTCTCTCGTGGTGAGCTGGTTGCCCCCTGCTGGAGACTGGGAGCAGTATCGTATCCTGCTCTTCAATGATTCTGTGGTGCTGCTCAATGTCACCGTGGGAAAGGAGGAAACACACTATGTCATAGATGACGTGAGGCTCATACCGGGAAGACAGTATGAGGCAGAAGTCACTGTTGAAAGTGGGAATCTGAAGAATTCTGAGCGTTGCCAAGGCAGGACAGGTAAGCAAATATGAAGGTGTTAATGACTAATGGAGCCTTAATCTGGTCCCTCTCCAGAGTAACTGCCAATGCTAGCATTTAATTTGTCAAATTAGAATGTCAAAAATCACTTCCCCTAGTAGTTCCATTATTTCATCAAAGGGGGGTTGTTCGAATGGTTGCTTTTTGCTTTTCCTTTTTTTTTTTGAGAGAGAGTGTCTTGCCATGTTGTCCAGATTGGTTTCAAATTCCTGGGCTTAAGCAGTGCTTCTATCTCAGCCTCTTAAGTGCTGGGATGACAGACGCACACCACCATGCCAAGAGAAAGACATTTTAAATATTTTAAAATCAGAAGAATATGATCTGAAAATAGAGGCTAATCCTTCCCACAAAAGAAGTGTTTTGCTGGTAGTCAGTATTAGGGATCCATTGCCTTGACCTAATGTTGGAATTTCAGGTACCAACGATGGGTGATTAAAGTGGAAAGGGCTATGTTTGGATTTGAGAGAAGGGAAGAATGAGGATACTGAAACATGGGTCTTGGTATTGTTGCTGTCACCTTTGTATTGCAGTTCCTTGGCAAGTCATACCTCTCTGGGACATGACTACATGGATTCAATGTTCTTCTTAGAAGAATGTCAAAGGAGTAAATACCTCCAGCTTGCCAACTGTATCTTCCAGTAATCTCTTCATCTTCCAAATATTGCATCATTGGATGATGATCAAAGGCCTATATCAGCTTAAACCAAGCCTCTTTTAGTATTTCACAGAACAATCAACTGGGTCTTCTCTAATATTTTCTCACTCAACTCAAATAACTTGGAAATGTAAGATCAAAGGGTAGTAGGGGCTCTCAGCATGTTGGCATAGCCCTCAGGAGAACTTTACTTAACTTTCACCTCCAGTTTACCTTATTTGGGTAAGTTGAAGTAGACTTTGATGGAAATAATCAAATTATTTCTATACACTGAAGAAGGAAGATGCAGAATTAGGGACTCAATTAGAATGCAATTATAGAAAATTTCTGACTTGGCATGGTGGCTCACACCTATAATCCCAGCACTTTGGGAGGTCAAGGAGAGAGGATCACTTGAGGCCAGGAGTTCAAGACCAGCCTGGACAACATAAGGAGATCCTCTTTCTACAAAAAAAAAAATTTAAAGAAGAAAATTAACTGGGTGTGGTGGCACACCACTATGAGGCAGGAGGATCGCCTGAGCCCAGAAGTTCAAGGCTACAGTGAGCCTTAATCACATCACCTTACTCTCTTGCACGGGCAACAGAATGAGATCTTGACTCTAAAAATTAAAAAGAAAAATGAAAATTTCTTTGATGCAAAAACCACAATAAAATTGCATACATTTGATTCTTTCATAATTTGGTTTCCCTAATGTTTTGTGATGCCAACACTTGGCTCTTAACAATGACTCCTAGAAAATGTATTACTAAAACCCTTTAAAGGAATGGAAGTAATTTGATTCTATGGATAAGAATCCTTAATTAGATGCTATTATTACTTGCTAGCCATCTCTCCCTTTTATGAACACATCAGTGTCTCCTCAGAGATGAGGGAAAGACATACTTGGTCTTCCCAAGCTTTGGGGAAAACAAATATCCCTAACTCCACTTAACTACTCAAACAGACTTTTCTCTGTGTTTTTGTGAATGACAAGATTGGATTTAATATATTTATATTACAGAATTCATATGTATTATATGATTAAAAATAAATGACTCTCCCAGTAAGTTGTTTTTCAATTGAATCTTTATTTCTGGTTACATGAACAATGCTTTTTTTCTTTTCTTTTCTTTTTTTCTTTTTTAGTGCTCATAAGCTTCATAAAAGCAATGCTGAACTGGAATACTCCTGAAGACTATTCCAGAGAATACTTTTGAGAGCTATTCTTATGGAAGAGAATAGCTCTCAAAAGTACACTCCGTGATTGTATCTGAGTCCATCAATGAACCAGTTCTCCATTTCTTTTTCCTCAGTCCCCCTGGCTGTCCTTCAGCTTCGTGTCAAACATGCCAATGAAACGTCACTGGGCATCATGTGGCAGACCCCTGTAGCAGAATGGGAGAAATACATCATTTCACTAGCTGACAGAGACCTCCTACTCATCCACAAGTCACTCTCCAAAGATGCCAAAGAATTCACTTTTACTGACCTGGTGCCAGGACGAAAATACATGGCTACAGTCACCAGTATTAGTGGAGACTTAAAAAATTCCTCTTCGGTAAAAGGAAGAACAGGTAATCATCTTTATAAATGTTACCGTTTAAAGTGTTTTGTCTGCTGAATTATTTAACTTGCAATTTACAAACGTTCATTAAGTGTCTATTATGTAGGCATTGTTTTATGGATTATTTTATTGTGTTTCCTTTCCATTTTACTAATTGCAGCTCTTATCTTTATTAGTTCCTTCTTTTTATTTGCTTTTTTAAATGCTAAACCTAAAACCAAGTAAAGAACAACCCTTCTAAGGAGTTTTGTTGCAAAGGAGGGCAGAGAAATACAGCAGCATCTAGAAGAGGAAGTATGGTGGAAAGGAGGACAATTTTTTAAGAATAGAAGAAACAGTAGTATGTTTTATGCTAGTGGAAATTATCTAGAAGAGAGGAATGGTTATGTTTTATGCTGATGGGAATGATCTAGAAGAGAGAAGGAAGGAATGCTGCAGTTATTCTTTACTTAGGTGAGAAATATTGGGAACTAGAGCACAAGGGAAGATATTGACTTCAGAAAGGAGCATGGATAATTTAACTTCAGAGTCAGCTGGAAAAGAGAGAGCATATGAGTGCAGACACCAACAGGTGGATAGATGTAGTGGTGGGCAGTTATCTTCTCGTTGCTCTCATTTTCTCAGTGAAATAGGAAGCAAAGTCATCATTAAGATTCCCCTTTTCAATGTATATGCTAGTGTTGTCTAGTATCTTATCTCTCCCTTTTTAGCCCCACAAAAATATAATTATTTTTATATAGTCAACACTTGTTTAGATTTACCTACCAATTTACCACCTTTTTCATCTTTTCTTCCTGTAACACAGGAGTTCTAGCTGGGATTACTTTCCTTCATTCTGAAGAACGTTCTTCAAATGTCTTTACTGAGTGTTTTTAGGAACAAGCTCTCTCTACTTTCTTTTTTCCTGAGCATGTCTTTATATAACTCTTATCTTTATATAGCTTTCAGTCTTCAAAGATATTTTCCTTAAGTTTCAATTCTATTTGAAAGTTATTTTCTCTCAGCACATTGAAGATATTATTCTAGTCTTTCTGGCACTCATTATTGCTGTTGAAAAGTCAACTGTCAATTTAATTCTTATTTTTTTATGAGTAATCTGTTTACTCTGACTGCTTTTGAGATCTACTCTTTGCTTTTGGTGTTCAGTTGTTTTACATTAATGATCTAGATCTAGACTTTTTTGTTTATCTTGCTTAAGATTCATTGGAATTTCTGTACTTTCACATTAGTATCATTCAACAATCCTGGAAATTCTAAGCTATTAACTCTCCAATATTACCTCTTGCCTCTTCTCTATTTCCTCTCTGTCTCCTTCTGGTATTCTAGAACACACACACACACACTCTCTCTCTCTCTCTCTTTCTCTCTCTCTCTCTCTCTCTCTCTCTCTCTCTCTCTCTCTCTCTCTCTCTCTGTCTCTCTCTTCATATTTTCCATGTATTTGCTATCTGGACTATAGTCTGGGTAATTTTCTCAGTTCTTTGTTTCAGTTCATTAATTCTTTCTTCAGCTCCATCTAATGTATTTTTAAATCTGCCTACTGAGTTTGAAATTTCATTTCATTTTATTTGTTAGTTACATAAATGTAAAGAGTGCAGGTGCAGCTTTGTTACATGAATATATTGCATAGTGGTAAAATCTGAGCTTTTAATATTACCATCACATGAATGACATACCTTGTACCCAGTAAGTAATTTCTCATCCCTCACCCCTTGCCTCCTTCCTACCCTTCTGAGTCTCTGATGTCTATTTATCCATACTCTATGACATGTGTTCACATTGTTTAGCTGCCACTTATAAGAAAGAACATGTGATATTTGACTTCCTGTTTCAGAATTGTTTCACTTAAGATAATGGCCTCCAGTTTCATCCATGTTGCTGCAAAAGACATAGTTTCATTTTTTATGACTGAATACTATTCCACTGTTTTTGTACCACACATTTTCTTTATTCAATCATCTGTTGATGAACATTGAGGTTGATTTCATATTTTTGCTATTGTAAATAGCACTGCAATAAGCATATGAGTGCAGGTATATATAGTAATTTCTTTTCCTTTAGGTAGATACCCAGTAATGGAATTGCTGGATCAAATGGTAGTTCTATTTTTAGTTCTTTGAGAAATCTCCATATTGTTTTCCATAAAGAAAACTAATTTACATTCCCACTAATAGTGTATAAGCATTTCCTTTCCTCTGCATTTGTGACATCTGTTATTTTTTTACTTTTTAATAGTAGTCATTTTGACTGATATAAGATGATATCTCATTGTGATTTTAGCTTGCATTCTCTGATGATTAGTGATATTGAGTATTTTTTTTTGTATGTTTGTTGGTGTTTGTATGTCTTCTTTTGAAAAATGTCTTTTCATGTCCTTTGACCAACTTTTAGTGGAGCTATTTTTGTTGTGGTTGTCATTGTTGTTGTTGTTGTTGAGTTCCTTGCAAATTCTACATTTTCTCCCATTCTGCATGTTGTCTGTTTACTTTGTTGATTATTTCTTTTGCTGTACAGAAGTTTTTTAGTTTAAGTTTAATTTGTCTATTTTTATTTCTGTTGTTTGTGCTTTTGAGATCTTAGTCATGAATTATTTGACTCAACCAATGTCCAAAAGACTTTTACACTTAAATTGTTATGTTCTTTACTTTTTTAAATTTTATTTTATTGCATTTTAAAGTTGTAGGGTACAAGTCAGGATTGCAAACATAAGTGGTTTAAATACAAATGAAGTTTTAGGTCTCCCATTGGAGCTCTCTTTGCCTGGTTTAGGATCAGTCACCTTTACTTTACTTATGTTATGTGACAACCCCTCCTCCCCCCTGGCAGTGTCCTGCTACTGCCAATCCCTTTTTTGTAGAATTATGATAGACATTCAGGGCCTGCTTATGAGTGACATGTGGTACTCAGTTCTTTGTTTCTGTGATAGATCATTGAGTATGATAAACTCCAAATCCATTCAAGTTGCTGCAAAGTCCATAATTTTGTCCTTCTTTGTGACTGTGAAATATTCCATTGTGTATTTGTTCTACATTTTTTTATCCAGTCCAGTTTTGATGGGCAGCATAGCTGGTTCCGTGGTTTTGCTATTGTGAATAGTGTTACAATAAACATGTATGCACAGGTATCTTGTTCTTTACTTTTAAACATTCTCTTTGACTCTCTTTCAAATCTATGTTATGTTCGATTGCTCTTTATATTTTCATTCCCCTCCTTTATTGTTATATGCAAACTAACAATGACTATTTTTCACTCTATGCCTGATAATTATAATATCTGAAATCTTCAGGCATTAAGACCTGTTGTCTATTGATTTTCCTGCCTTTTGCTCATGATACTTTAACTTCCTTAAATATTTGTGGGCTATTTTTATTATAAGCTCATATTCCCTAGAATTTTTTTCTGTAGGAATTATTATTATTATTTTTTAATTGGGCAGCACTTTGAGACAGAATAAGTTCAGAATGACTTCCTCTGTGAGAATTCTTTAAGGCCTTGTTTGTAGATGGGTATCAGAAAGAATTTTTCTTCCATTTGATTCCTTCAGGTGCATAAGAACTGCTATCAAACCAGACCTACTTTAGTCTAAATTGTCATTTGAGAGTTTTTGATCACCCAGGCTTTATGAATTCAGATTACAAATACATTGAAGCTATCTGAAGCTTATGAATTCTCAAATGAAACTTTTTTCTCCATCCATTACTCTCCCCAGGCTAGGGTGGCATGAGGAATAGAGAGGAAATACTTTTTTTCACTTCCACTTAGAATGTAGTCTTTCAGGATTTAATGTTATGCAGAGTCACCTATGAGGTTCTCCATCCTGGAAAAACCTATACTTCACCACCTATCTTCAAGATCCTACAATGCTTTAAAATCAAAACTTAAATTTATGTTTAAAAGATGCTCTAATACAACAGTTTGCTTTAGTGGTCCAACTGCCTATCACTTACTTTTGACCTTTGAGAATTCCTTACATTCCTGACAACTCATTAATTCATTTGCATTTTTATATTTTATCCAACATGTGGCATTGTGTTTATTGGAGGAATTTTCATGGTATCCATCCCATTATACTGTCAGAAATGGAAGTCCAAGGCATTATCTTAGGTTTAAGATCATTTTCATCCTCCCTACCACTCATATTGCTGGGTCATATGGTAAATGTTGTTTAAATTTATGAGAAACTGCCGAACTGTTTTCCAAAGTGGTTGTAAAATTTTACGTTCCCACCAACAATATATGATGTTTGTTTCCTCCATATTCTCAGCAGCATGTTGTATTGTCAGTTTGTTTGTTTTAAATGTAATCATTCTAATAGGTGTGTTAGAGTATGCCATGTGGTTTTACTTTGCCTTTTTCTAATGTCTAATGATTTTGAGAATGTTTTCATATGCTTATTTATTATACATTTTTATTTGGGGGTAAGTTTCTGTTCAAATATTTTGCCAATTTTTAAAATAGGGTTATTTTTATTTTAAAACTCTGAGGTACAATTCAGGGTTAGGTATACAAATATTCATTGTGCAGGTACCCTTGTTGATGAGGTATGTCCCCCCTTCCCCAGGAAGATATCAACTACTGTCAATCCCACCTCCACAGTCACCACCACCCCCCACAGTTTCCAGCTACTGTCAATCCTTTTCTTACAGTATTACAGTATTGTTCAAAGTCCACTTATGAGTGAGAACATGTGATGCTCAGATCTTTGTTTCTGTGAAAAATCACTCAGTATTATAAACTCTAATTCCATCCGAGTTGCTGCAAAGTTCATGATTTTGTTCTTCTTTATGGCTGCATAATATTCCATCATGTATATGTACCACATTTTTTTAATCCAGTCCTCTTTTGATGGGCAACGCCGTTGGTTCCCTGTTCTTGCTATTGTGAACAATGTTGCGCTAAATATAAGAGTGCAGATAACTTTTTTTTTTTTTTTTTTTGAGTTGGAGTCTCACTCGGTCGCCCAGACTGGAGTGCAGTGGCCGCTCCCGGCCACCACAGCCTCGCCTGCTGGGCTCCGGTAATAACTTCCTCCTCAGTCTTCCGAGTAGCCGGAATTAAAGGCTTGCACTACCACACCCGGCTGATTTTTTGATTTATTGTAGAGATGAGGTCTCGCTGTCCAGGTGGGTCTTGAACCCGCGGGCTCAGGCAATCCACTCACCTCAGTCTCCCAAAGGCGTGGGATTACAGGCTGAGCCACCGAGCCCGGCTCAGATAACTTTTTTATAGAGTAATTTGAGTTCTTCCGGGTATATTCCCAGTAGGGGGAATGCGGGGTCATATGGAAAGTCAATTTTTAGAACTTTTAGGAATCACCACACTGATTTTCACAGAGGCTGTACTAGTTTACCCTTTCACCAATGGTGTAGAAGAGTTCTCTTTTCGTCACATCCTCTCCGGCATCTGTTATTTTTTGAGTTATTGATGATGACCGTTCTGACTGGAGTTAGGTGGTATCTCAGTGTAGTTTTAATTTGCATCTCCTTGATGACTAATGAGTCTGAACATTTTTTCATGTATCTGTTGGCTGATCGTATGTCTTCTTTTGAGAAGTGTCTACTCATATCATTTGCCCACTTTGTAATGGAGCTGTTTGTTTTTTTTTCTTTTCAGCACATTTGAGATCCTTGATATTAGGACTTTTTCAGACATGGAGTTGGCAAATATTTTTTCTGTGGGCTGTCTCCCTGCTCTCTTGATGGTATCTTTGGCTTTGCAAAAGCTTGTCAGTTTAATGAGGTCCCACTTGTCTGTCTTGTCTATCTAGTCTCTTGTGGCATGGCCACTTCAGGTTTTGATCAGCCAAAACAATCTCAGAAAAAAAAAAAAAGGCAGGAGGTATCACACTCCCAGACTTTAAACTTTATTATAAAGCTGCAATAATCAAAACAGCCTGGTATTGGTAGAAGAACGGGCATATAGACCAATGGAATAGAATTGAGATTCCAGAAGCAAAACTTCAATTTCTCAACCAACTCATCTTCGTCAAAGCCTCCACCACCCTTTACTGGGGAGAGGAGAACCTATTCAGTAAACGGTGCTGGGAAAACTGGCTGACCACTTGCAGAAAATTGAAACAGGATCCCTACCTATCCCCATATACAAAAATTAACTCTAAATGGACCAGAGACCTAAATGTAAAACCTCAAACCATAAGAACCTTAGAAAATGCAGGAGACACCCTTATGGAAGTTGGAACTGGCAACCAATTCCTGATAAAATAGGGTTATTTTCTTATCATTGAGTTTTGAGAGTTCTTTATTCTAGAGACAAGTCCTTTGTCAAAATTTGTGTTAAAAATGTTTTCTCCCAGTTTGTGGCTTGTCTCTTCACTATTTTAGTAGTGTATTTTGCTAAACAGAAGTTTTTAATTTTGATGTCCAATTTATCAATTTTTTTCTTTCCTAAATCATGTGTTTTTGGTGTCATATCTAAAAAGTCTTTGCCTAACACAAGGTCCCAAATATTTTCTCCTAGAAGTTTTATAGTTTGGGGTTTTAAGTGTAGATTTGTGATCCATTTTGAGTTAATTTTTGTTTATGGTATGAGATATGGATCACTGTTTTCCTCTTTGCATATAGACATCTAATAATTCCAGTCCTATGTATTGAAAAGACCATCATCCTTTGCACCTCTAAAAAAATCAATTGACTATATATTTATTGGTCAATTTCTGGACTCTCAATTCTGCTTCATTAATCTATGTGTCTATCTATCCTTTGCCAGTATAATACTGTTTTAATTACTGTAACTTTTTTTAGTGAAATCAGGTGATGTTTGTTCTCCAACTTTTTTTTTCTTTTTCAAAATGGTTTTGACCATTGTAGCTGCTTTGATTTCCATGTAAAATTTAGAATTAGAATTTAATCTTCTGATCCATGTGTAGCAGCATATTTTAATAAATGTGTTTGTATCTTAATCCAAAAGTTAATGAACTTTGAGAAGGGGAGTGCCAAGGTTCTGATATCTTTGATTATCATAATCAGGAAAGAGGCACAAAGAAGAATGTATGTTGACCAAGTGCCAACTTCAATATCTGTGTATGAGATTTGCTAAAGATAGGTTGGAAATCACAATCATTGCTAATTAGAAAAAGAGCACAGGCTTAAGGGTTAGACAAATCTAGCTTTTGACCACAAGTTTACTATTTGTGAACATTGTGATATGGGCTAAATTACTTACATTTTATGATCTTTGGGTTCCTCGTTAATAAATGAAATAATAAAATCAACCTTATAGAGTTTTGAATATGTATCAAATAATATAACATCTATAAAGCATATAACTCATAACTGGCACATAGTAGGCATTCAGTAGTTGTTATCATTATTATGATGATTTTTATATTATAATATACTTTATACTATTACAGCATTTTTGTGTATAATAATAATGGCCCTTTTGAAATAAGCCAACAAAAAATTAACCTAATCACCAGGTTGAAGCCAACAAAAAATTAACCTAATCACCAGGTTGATACTACCCCATAACAACCATTGGCTCAGGTAGATTATATAGCTTTGAGTTCTCATACAGATAAAATCTTTTCTTTTTCTTCTTTTTTTGAGTTGAAGCCTCACTCTGTTGCACAGGCTAGAGTACAGTTGCACGCTCAGAGATACCACAGCTTCAACCTGCTGAGTTCAGGTGATCCTTCTACTTCAATCTTCCAAGTAGCTGGAACTACAGGCACGTGCCACTACACCTAGCTAACTTTTTTATTTATTGTAGAGGCGAGATCTCGCCAAATTGTCCAGGCTGGTCTTGAACTCCTGGGCTCAGGCAATTCTCTTGCCTCCACTTCTCAAAGTGCTGGGATTACAGGCATGAGCCACTGTGCCTGGTCTAAAATCATATTAAGTAAGCAATCTTCAAAAACAACAGCCTTCATTATCGAAAATTTAAAATCAAAACTATTTAATAAGCATGCATCATCTCATCCTTGGATCCTAAATAATTTTTATTTTCTATATAAGCAGGTTTTTCAAAGTAGCAGAGCCTCTGTAAGGGAGTATTTCTCCATATGCCACAGGAAATAGAACTAAGAGTCTATATCAACAACGAAAAAAGTATTTTTAGCACTTCCAAGTCTATCTCCATCTTTTGACTCATTTTTTTTAACACTTCCTTAGGGTGACTAAGTGTCATTTGTTTTGTCTTCTGTCTACCATGTTTTAGTGCCTGCTCAAGTGACTGGCTTGCATGTGGCCAACCAAGGAATGACCAGTAGTCTGTTTACTAACTGGACCCAAGCGCTGGGAGACATAGAATTTTACCAAGTCTTGCTGATCCATGAAAATGTGGTCATCAAAAATGAAAGTGTCTCCAGTGAGACCAGCAGATACAGCTTCCACGCTCTCAAATCTGGCAGCCTCTACTCTGTGGTGGTAACAACAGTGAGTGGAGGAATCTCTTCCCGACAAGTGGTGGTGGAGGGAAGGACAGGTAAGAAGTAGAGAGATGTGTATCTGTGACATGTTGAGTACATGGGACCCCAAAACAGAATATGTTAGACTTTTTTAAACATCCTGTAAACAGTCTAATCTCTGACCTTCCTAAAAGCTAAGTTTCAATACCGTCCAGAAGGTACATGGAGTGGAAATTGGGTGATGGGTGAAGGTAGAAGGGAACAATTTCTGGGTTTGCTAAAATCTCCAATAAACGTGTCAGAACTCCAGAAAATCATTTGCGATGGCATGATATTCACTTTATGCTAAGCTTATCCTCTCATTCAGTTGATTTCCTTTGAAATGTTTATGCCCAAAAAAGTCCCTTAATTCAAATACTTTACCTGTATAAAAGAAAATCCTCTGCAAATAAGACAAAGAAGATAAAACAGACAATAAAGTCTTTATACCACCAAAAAAAAGAGAGAAATGTTTATGTCTGAGTTAAGGTAAACAATAATGAGATTAAAAAAGAAAAACTCTCAAAGAAGTATCTTTCACTCTTATATTCTTGTCATTATGGTTATGTGTATTAGAGAGCTATGACACCAAAGAAGAAAATACAGTTTTCTATACAATGTAATGAAAGAACACAAAATGAAAATATATATTGTGTATGAAATTTATGTTCCAGTTTCTTAGAAAGAAAAAACAATTACATAAACCCAGGAGAAGCTTTGATAATTGTTAATGAACTCAAATCAGTGACCTTGTCTACTTAATTTTGTATAATTAATTTAAGTTGGATTTCAGGCTCCTCCTTCTATTTTTCCATCACTCAGATTCTGAGTATCAAGTGTAAACTTCATAGATGTATTTCTTTCTAAAATCATGCATCCCACCTGTTTAATGAACACAAAGAACGTTAACTTTTTTAACTCTCCCAGAAGAGTAATTAAGTCACTGAGAAGATATTTCATAGTCTTGGTAGAAATTCACTGATGTATACCTATTTCCCTCATTCTATGGCAGCTGACACTATCACTTGTGTCTTTCTTCCTCATGCCTTCTCTTTTTCCTTTTGATGGTTTTTGGCACTTTCCATTGGTGTAGCATAGTTGAGGAAGGGGTGATTAAAAGCTTAGCTTGGAAATCAGGAGACCTAGCTTCTGGTACTAGCTCTGCCATTAACTTATTTTTCTAAGTCTCTATTTTTTAATCTATGTGCTGTAATTTACCTCTACCCGGGTGTCAGAGTAGGAAAAGAGAAATAACAGGAAAATTGAGAAGAGGAGTTGAGGAGAAACTTGTATTTATTTCCCAGTGAGTTGCAGTCATATCAGTCAAGTTAGAATGGCTTATTTCCTGCCCACACAATCGTACAACATGGGTGTTCCTGACTGGGTGACTCTATTGGTTGATTCTTCTCTAAGCAGCAATTTAGGGATCTGATCGCCTGTGATGAGTGGCTCTTTCTTCCTCTTGGTCCTTACAGCTCTCTCTCCATTTCTCTAAAAAATGGACATGGAAGGAGGGGGATCAGATTACTAAACTTGGAAGTAGACACATTACTGCCACCCATTCTCCACTGTCCAGAACTCAATCACATGGCTAAATCTAACTGTAGGGAGCCTGGGAAATGTAGCTATGTGTGAAGGGGAAAAGGAAATGGTTGGTGAACAACTAATCATATTTTGCCATGCAAGCTTTCTCATTTTAAAATACTACAAGCTCTGTCCAACTTATTGAGATATACTAAAATGGTCTAGTGTCTGATATCACTTGAAATAAGTGGCTCTTAAAATAAGTAGGACTTGTAATTATTTTTATACTCATATTTTAGTTATAATAGAGGTACCAGTATTTGGTTTGTATTATATCATAGAAGCATTCAAAAATGGGATAAGCACTTTTTAAAATCTTAGCACTTTGGGAGGCCATGGCAGAAGGATCACTTAAAGTCAGGAGCTTGAGACCAGCCTGGGCAACATAACAAGGCCTTATCTCTACTAGAAATAATTTTTTTAAAAATTAGCCAGCATGGTGGTATGTACTTGTAGTCCCAGCTACTTGGAAGGCTGAGGCAAGAGGATTGCTCGAAGCCAAGAAGTTGAGGCTACAACAAGCCATGATCATACCACTGTGCTCCAGTCTGGGTGACAGAGACCCTGTCTCTAAAAAATAATTAACTTCTTTTAAAAAGAGACAAAAAATTCTGAGGAATGACCATAAAGTTTTGAGGAGAGCATAAAATATGAATACATATAAGCGTGAGTTATTGAACTCAAACCTATTAAGAGTGCACATTAGCCGGGCTCAGTGGCTCAGCCTGTAATCCTGCGCTTTGGGAGGCTGAGGTGAGTGGATTGCCTGAGCCCGCGAGTTCGAGACCCGCCTGGGCAACTTGGTGAGACCGCATCTCTACAATAAATCAAAAAATTAGCCAGGCGTGGTAGTACACGCCTGTAGTTCCAGCTACTGGAAGGCTGAGGCGGAAGGATCGCCAGAGCCCAGCAGGTCAAGGCTGCGGTGGCTGGGAGCGGCCACTGCACTCCAGTCTGGGTGACAGAGTGAGACTTCAACTCAAAAAAAAAGAGTGCACATTATCATGAAAAAGGAGGGGAAAAAAATGGGTTACTACAGTGGAAACTCAATAACAGGGTTTTTAAAGGTGCCCAGATTAATAAATTTTGTACACAACAAACTGTAAAAAATTCATTGGCTAGGGCCTTGATAATCATTGCCAACTTTCAAATTGCCCAAATATTGGTCAATACTGAAACAATTTTGAAAGACTTTCTTATATTTCACTTATATTTTCAGAGTCAAAACATATAAACAAACCCTTCCAGCCTAAATAAGATAGCAGAATACTTAAAATTAAAGATTTTAGATACGTTTAGCAAATCTAATTCTAATCTGAGAAAAATGCTTGTTCAAAAGGAGAAATAAACAAATTTTGTGGGTTTTTTGGTCTTTTTTAAACATGGGAATCATATTTCTGGCAAAACTTTTAAAAACTGTATCGTTTCTAATAAGATGTTAGTAATTGCAAATATTTCCAGAAGTATTTTTTTTTTAAAGCATAACAATTTTCTTTTGAGAGTAACCGTGGATGACTGAATGGAGGAAAGAAGGAGGAAGGGAAGGGAAGGGGAAAGATAGGAGGGAGAAGGGGGAGGGGGAAGGAAGAAGAAAGAAAGAATGTACCAATACATAAATCTTATGGCTAAAAGTTCAACTTTATATCTAGGAAATGCCCATATATGTGTATCAACATTAGCAGAAGTTGTTCAGTACAGTGCTGTTTATAATTTGTATTGATAGATAAGTGCTTTCAAGTGTAAGGTAGACTTTGGGGCTTTACTCACAAGATCAGAGCATATTAAATTAGAAGGATTCTCAGAAGTTATCTAGCCAAATCCTGTCCACTATATGTGATTTTGTACTAATATTGACAGCTATGTGCAACTGTTTAGCTAAGTTAATCAATCAATTATTTTTTTAAAAAAACAGTAAGGCAGTTCATATATAATGTGGGATTTTATTCTGATATTCACTAATTGCAGTACCATTTACTAGCTAGGTACTTACTTCCGATCCATGATACAACTTTTACTCAATACCACAATTATAAATTTGCTAACTATACTCTCCAGGAAGTTTCTTGAAGACATCAATGCCTTTTCCATTTTTGTATACCTGGAAAACAGTAGGCTCTCAGCAAATGTTTGTGGCACTGACCCCCAATTTATTATATAAGTAGATGAGTATGGTTGATATCAGAAAGGCCATTATTGACATAATAGCTCTGTCTGCCCAAAGTTGGTCCGGTTTCCAGATTTCTGGCTTCCAGTTGGGTTTTTAGGCTTATTTCTTGCCACTAGAGGGCAGGAAATACTTTGTAAAGAGAAAACACAGTCCCTCTAGCTATGTTAGCCGTTAGACTCTCCAGGAATAAATAATTTCATCACGAGAAGATTGAAACTATTCCAAAGTCTAAGATCCTTAGGAAAGCTATCTCGTTTTTCCCTTTCCCCTCAATCATCTTGGCTTTATTGGTGAGTTTTGTTCAAGTTGATTCATTTGGATTGTTATACTGTCGTTCTCTTTCCTAAAGGGAACCTTCTAAAACAGTCTCATAAAAATGCCTCCACTTAAAAAAAAAACAAAACAGAATCTTACATTCCGTTTTGAAAAAAAATCCCTCAGACACCTGGAAATTGAACATACATTCCTAAAACTAGTAAGAGTCATTTATGAAAGTCTCACAGCCAACATCACACACATATATATACCACAGACTACTACTTTGCCACAAAAAAGAATAAAATTATGCCTTTTACAGCGACATAGATGGAAGTGAACACCATTAAGTGCAATTACTAAAAAATGGAAAATCTATGATGAATTTTCTAACTTATAATCGGAACTAAATATTGTGTATACATGAACATAAAAAATAGAATAATAACAATGGGGACCTGGAAAGATGATAAGGTGGGAGTGAGATGACATGTGAGAAATTACCTAATGAGTACAATGTATATACTTGGGCAACTTTTACAATAAAAGCCTAGACTTTGCCACTGCACAATATCTCTATGTAAAAAATGTTATCCTGTACTATTTTAATCTATAAAAGTAAAATAAAAGCATATTAAAAATAAAAATAAAATACAAACAGCAGCCCCATAAAAATGCAGTAGCGGCATCCTTTTATTTATGAGGCATCCAAAGGGTTTCCTTACATTTTAGTTTTGGTTAGCTTTCTGATGTAAGCGCTCAGCTTCCAGAAGCTAAAGTGAAACCGTCACACTTCCTTACCTCCTCTATAATCTAATTAGATCTCCTGAGTCCACAGTTTCTGCCAACTATAAAAGATGACTCAAACTTTTGATTGTGTTTTTCTTTTTAAATCCCCTACCCCTTTTAAAATTACAGTCCCCTCCAGTGTGAGTGGAGTAACGGTGAACAATTCTGGTCGCAATGACTACCTCAGCGTGTCCTGGCTGCCAGCGCCTGGAGATGTGGATAACTATGTGGTGACGCTCTCTCACGACAGCAAGGTGGTTCAGTCCCTCGTCATTGCCAAGTCTGTCAGCGAATGCTCTTTCAGCTCCCTCACCCCAGGCCGCCTCTACAATGTGACCATAACTACAAGGAGTGGCAAGTATGAAAACCATTCCTTCAGCCAAGAGCGGACAGGTAAGATTGGATGAAGGGACAGGGCTCCATAAGAACCAGTTAGCACGTGGCTTAGGGCACCACAGAGCTGGGCGATTCCGTAATGATAGGATGAAAGGCAGTTGAAATCACAAAATGGATATGGAGTCTTCATATTTTGACCCAAGAAACTCCTTCTGTGAGCAGATGTCACCTTTAGAGTGCGATTAACTCAGCTTCTGCAGGGCGCAGTGGCTCACGCCTGTCAGCACTTTGAGAGGCGAAGGCAAGAGGATTGCCTGAGCCCAGGAGTTCGAGACCAGCCTGGGCAACATGGTGAGACCTTGTCTCTAAAATAAATCAAGAAATTAGCCAGGTGTGGTGGTGTGCACCTTAGTCCCAGTTACTTGGGAGGCTGGGGTGGAAGAATCGCCTGAGCCCAGCTGGTAGAGGCTGCAATAGCCATGATCGTGGCACTGCACTCCAACCTGGGTGACAGAGTGAGATTTTGAAGCAAAAAAATAAATAGAGTAAGATTAACAGAACTTTTATGGCTAGAATTTATATTATATTCAAGTCTTATAAAAAGTATTTCTGTTTAGGGAGTACTTTTTGATTGCTAGAGCCTGTCTTTATGTATGTTAGTTAATCCTTATAAACTTGTTACTGAGTTAGTTATTGTTAGTATTCCCATTTTATAGATTAGGAAACCAAGGTTCAGAGAGGTTAAGAATTTGCCCAACTGCTTACCTTGTTAAACAGTCCGTTAAGATTCAGATCTTCAATTTAAACCCAGTTTTGAATGACTTCAGAGCCTATGAAGTTCTCCATCCTAAAATCCTTCCAGAAATGTCTGTTGGTCAAGACCACTATTCATCCTTTCTCTCACAAGGTGAAAATGTAAACCTTTATAGTTCTGAGACTAGGGAGCAAAAATATTCACAAAGAACGAGTGTCAAGTCTTTGATGTACCGGAAAGAACTAAATTTCGCTACCATTTTCCTGATATATATATTCTTTCCTGGGTTTACGTTTGAGATTTCTACTCAAGATTGGCATCAATATGTCATCAAATCTTTCCTACTGAGCTATGAGTTGAGTTTTGCACTTAAACACGTCAATTTTTCCATAAGGATCTGGGACTATTACCTAGCACAGGGCCTTGTAGGTACTCATTAAATATGTGATAAATTAATAATCAGAAGTCACTCAGACCAGAGTTTTTCATCTGGTGGTTCATGGTGGACTTTAGGAATGGAGTAACCCTCAAAATGAAGTTGATGGGGATAGAAAAGATATATGCATTTCTTTGGGAAGAGAGAGTTCATGGTTTTTATCAGATTCTCATAATTTCTGTGACCCCCCCAAAGGTTAAGAGCCTCTGATTTACATTACAGAATGGTAGCATTGAACGGACCTTAGAATGACCTAAGCCTGTCTTCTCACTTGGAGATAATATCCCAGAGAGAATGTATGGTTTCTCCAAGGTTGCATGGCTGACCAGTAGCAGAGCTCAACTCATTACATCATGCTATATCTGACAGTGCTAGTCAGGGATATAAAAAGATGATTCCTATGCTCAAATAATTTAAAATCCAATTATACTGGTTATCACAATAATGGCTTAGATCTGATAAGCACATTTCCACTTACAAAGCAGTCTTATGTCAGTGTCTCATATTGATCAACTTGAAGCCTGAAAATCACCAGAAACTAAAGGATATGTTGCCTAACTACTAACCCCCTGCTTCCCATCAATGTCAATTCATAAACATTTTCTATCTATTTGACTAATATTGCAAGACCATTTGCTAAGATTCTTTTTAAATGCAAGAAAAGTGATCCTTTATTCAGTGCATCCTCTCAACTCCTTTACCAGCATGAACTTGGCTTTGGTGCATGACTAATCAAGGCAAATCATTGCCCCCGACAAATCAGTTTAACTACAGAGTCATGTCTGAGTTGTTGTCTTCATGATTTGGGCTGATTATCTTCATGCCCTTTTCCTTTTCTCATGTTCTTGTTCTGCATTCTGGGTGGAAATAACAATTTTTCTAATTCTGCGTCGCATCATCTCACCGTGCTGCAGGGCAGGTCTCACAAATTACCCCCAGTTCCACCTGGAGAGCTCCATATTGACCTAACATGGTATTCAGCTTAGTTTTTCTTCCTGTAAAAGTTGTTTTGCCTTCAGTTAATTGTCTGGATCATTGACCTTTCTTAGCCCATGCATAAAATGTCACTTCATGATTTCTTCTCCTTAACTCTGTGATGATTAAATTCTAGCAACACTGTCATTGGTTTTAAGTAAATATCTTAAAGGAAGCATACCCTTCCTTGCTCCATATCTGTGATGAGCTATATCCCAAAAACTAATCAGTAAACAGAATCCACCAAAAGATGCCAATGCAACTTGTAGGTATAGGAAGCATTGTGGAAAATGTAGCTTAGACACCAAAATATGGAAATGTCTAGGTCATCTTATGAATGAGGGGAAAGTAGAAAAGAAGACTTGGACAAAGGTGTGGTATGTGGTCAGAGCAGAAATCCCTCAACATGTGCCAAACACAGAGGGAAGCTGTACAGGCCTAGAGGACACACTAGTATTAGGACAGAAGTTTACTACCCCGGATCTGAGTCTGTGCCCTTTCCAATGTCCAATGCTCCTCACTAATATTTGTAGTATCTGGTTATAGTCCACTATTAATAAGACTGTGGCCTACTGTTAAATTAAAATTCAGACCCAAATGCAAATCTCAATATTATGCTCTAAACACAGAATTGCCTTATTTTACAGTGTTCTGAGTAGCATGCATTTATTTATTTATCTGATGGTGAAGAGGAAGCCCATAGATACACAGACTTGTTTGTTTATACATTTATTGGGAGGAAGCTCAGATGCACAAACTTGGACTGATCATAATTATTGGCTCAGGAAACCGTACATCAATTGTCACTCATATTTTGAGAGGGATTTAGTTAGTAATTATTAATAATTTTACATGCACAACAAGAAACCATTACCTAAAATAAAAGCTAAGACCTTGACAATAATCTGCATCAAATCATGTGGTTCCCACCTCACTAATCCATCCCAAGGTAACCAACATCTTGACTCTTATGTTCCTCTTTCCTTTGCTGTCTGTCTTGCATAATTTTATTGCATTTATATACAGGACTAAAATTAAAGATTTTGAAATTTTTTGTTGCTTTAACATTACAAAAATGTATGTTAATGCAGTAAGAACTCTTTTGGGAACTTAAGTTTTTCACTTATTATATTGATAAGAATCATCCACATTTTGTGTTTTGATATTTAGAGCTAGCAATCTGTAATTTTGTTTTGAGTTAAGAAGAAGAAATTAATTATAACTATTTTATAAAATATTTCACTGTGTATGTATACCAATTCATTATCCAATCTCCTATAGAAGCATACTCTCCCGTACTTGGTTTTATCAGATCTTTAAATTTTGCCAGTCAAATGGATGTAAAATGATATTTTTCTGTGATTTTGACTTGCATTTTCTTGATCACCAATGATGTGGAACAGCTCTTCATGTATTATGTAATTAACCATATATGTTTCCCCTTCTTCCTTTTTTTTTTTTTTTTGGTAACTTTTTATCACACATTGAGTCAACAAGGTATTCTAGAATCACTAATATCATCGCCATCACTCATATTAATCATCAGTTACCGTGCTTAATGTTCCATCTTGTATATAATATTTGTGTAGGCAAACAACAGGATTAGAATGGATCTGTTAAAAGATCCATTTAATCACTTCAGTAGTATAACAACCTTTCCCCTCTGGAAATTTATAACCCAGAGGTCCAAGATTTTTCTTTTAAATGCACATAATAAAAATCTGCTCACTTTTCCTTTATCATCCCAGGTTGTCATCTGTGATCAATTGCCCACTCAGAATTACTAAATCTTTAGCTGTTCTCTGTTTTCTTTTTCAGTGCCTGACAAGGTCCAGGGAGTGAGTGTCAGCAATTCAGCTAGGAGTGACTATTTGAAGGTATCATGGGTACATGCCACTGGAGACTTTGATCACTATGAAGTCACCATCAAAAACAAAAACAACTTTGTTCAAACTAAAAGCATTCCCAAGTCAGAAAACGAGTGTGTCTTTATTCAGCTGGTCCCTGGACGGTTGTACAGTGTGACTGTTAGTACAAAAAGTGGACAGTATGAAGCCAGTGAGCAAGGGAATGGGAGAACAAGTAAGTGAAATGATTGCAAAATCTGACAGTTGGTTGGACTTGAAGGTCACTGAGTAAATAATTTATCTGAACCTTGAATTTTCTCTACTTACTGATTAATACATTACATTCCCAATAAGTTTCACTTGGAGTTAACATCATTCAGTCAAGCCTTGGCCTATAATTACAGAATATTTATTGGTAGATAAAAGCCAATATGGGGGGGAAGCAAGCAGGCCAAATGTCCCATTTTTCTTCCCTGTCCTGCATTGTGGCATTAAAATTCTAGACTTCTTGTTTTATCTCATGATCGAGATCATCACTCATTTTATAATTATATTATACCTGACATTCAGCATGTAAGATTTATGTCAGGGAAAAAAATTACAATTTGAATAGTTGTTTCCAATTTTTCTTGTTTAATTATGCATGAACTAGTTTAAGTAGTTTATTTGGGAAGGGAGATGTTTGCCAGTTCCTTGAATGTGATTCATAAATTATTCTGTAGGTAAACTCTGATCAGCTTCTTTCCTGAAGGGACTTCTCATTTTTCTTCCTAGTTCCAGAGCCTGTTAAGGATCTAACACTGTGGAACAGGAGCACTGAGGACCTGCAGGTGACTTGGTCACGAGCTGATGGGGACGTTGACCAGTATGAGATCCAACTGCTCTTTAATGACATGAAAGTATTTCCTCCTTTTCACCTTGTAAATACCGCAACAGAGTATCGATTCACTTCCCTAACACCAGGGCGCCAGTACAAAATTCTTGTCTTGACAATCAGTGGAGATGTCCAGCAGTCAGCCTTCATTGAGGGCCTCACAGGTAATCTGAAATATTGTTCTTAAACCTGAGTCCATATACTGTTGTATATTGATTTAATATTTGGGTATCCCAGGAATTTCAATGGAGAATTTGGAGGGGTGAAAGAGAAGTGGCAAAAGAAAAGAAAGTTATGTTCATAGTGACAGTGATGTTGCTTGGACAATGATGTCCGAGCTCAAACATCTTCCAAGGATTAACAAAAATAAAGTATGATGTGAGGAGGGGACGGGGGGGAAGCTTTCAGAGAAACGGCATTGAATTGATGTGTCTAGCTGGTGCATAGAGATTAAGTATAAATAACTCTGTTGTTCAGTTATCACTCCTCTGGAACTCTAAGTATTGCTGTAATAGTTAACATGTATTGATGGTTCACCATAAACCGGACCCACAGGAAAGCACTCTATAGGTACATCTTGTTCAATGTTCACCACTCTATGGCTGGTTACTATTATCGTCATTGCTGTTTTTCTGATGAAGAAACTGAAACTTACAGAGGTTAAGGAATATGCCTGTAGTTCCACAGCTGGTAAATGAGAAAACCAAGGCAATCTAACTCGCCCTTCGCTATATCATTGGCATTCTTCATCTCCACCCACTGGTCTTGATCTCCCTCTAAACTTTTCCCTGTCAGCATCAGTTCAGGAAGAAAAGTCAGAAAAAAATGATGAATCGATACCTTTTTTTCATGTGCATTCTTTTCGTAGATGCCAAAACATAAGAAGCATAAAAACTTTGGTTGAAAATTTCCATAATTCATCCTCTAAGTGATGACTTTTAATTTTTTTTTTCTTTTAGTTCCTAGCACTGTTAAAAATATTCACATTTCTCCCAATGGAGCAACAGATAGCCTGAGAGTGAACTGGACTCCCGGTGGGGGTGATGTTGATTCCTACACAGTGTCAGCATTCAGGCAGGATCAAAAGGTTGAGGCTCAGACCATCCCCAAGCACATCTCCGAGTACACGTTCCACAGACTGGAGGCCGGAGAGCAGTACCGGATCGTGATTGACTCAGTCAGCGGGTCCTTGAAGAATCAGATAGACGCGTTTGGGAGGACAGGTGAGCATTCCCCAGGAGAAGGGCCAAATTGCAGAATGCTTCATGGTTCTCCAGAATGGGACAGTGAATGGGCTTAACTCTTCACAAATCAAAAAATCCAAATTTAAAACAACCTAAGTTTGTACAATTTGATATTTCAAGAAAGAGCCTTTCTCATTTCTTCTGCATGTTTTTTCCTAATATAGATTATCAAAACAAATGAAAGGCCATTAGAAATCAAATTATTTGAACACATTTTTATACTTTTTAAAAGATAAAAGATTTTTCATTTTAACAAGACTTCCAGAAGTATGCATTTTTCAAAATTTCTCTTCTCTCAAAATTCTTTTTTTTAAGAAAAATATACACTTGTGCTATCTATCTTGGATAGCTAAAGAATAAGTATTAAGTGAATGAATAATGTATCTGTTTATTTATATTCATATCACTGCTCATGTTTTATTTTTAAAACAAAAATAAGCTATAAGCACCTGCAATATGCCAGACATTTAAAATGATTTCTAGTAATACTGCAAGGTAAAAATCATTATCTTTCTCTTACAGATGAGGAAAGTAAGACTCAGAAAGTTTATGACACATTATCAAGGATTCGTGTAATAAAACCTAGAACTATAATTCAAATCTAGGTCCATCTGGCTCCAAACCATGCCCTCTCTTGAATGTCTCCCATTCTCATGACCACTTATTTAGTTGTGGTGCCTGGGTCTTCTATAACATGCCCTATGATGCCTCTAATTTATTTCTAAATCTGTACTTATACATGTATCTGTGTATCTCCAACCCTATGTCAAGCACTGTGTTAGAAAGTGGGCATTCAGTAGCAAGACAGAAGTCCTGACCTCAGGAATCTTTCAACCTAGTAAAGAAGATAGGGAAGTAAAAAGACATTGCTGTACACATGGTAAGTGCTAAAAATAAAAGTAGTTATGGAATGTTGGAGGGGCAAACATGAAGAGCCAGGGAAGATTTCCAGGAAGAAGTAATATTTAATTAGAGACTAAGAAAGCAAAGTGTAAGTTGACTTGGTTCTAGCAGAAAAAGCAAAGGCCTGGAGGGGAGAGAAAACATGGCACATTGGAGGACCTACACATTATTTAGTATGCTAGAATAAAGAATGTAGCCAAGTGGTCAGGTAAGTAGATAGATCAAATTGTGAACCTTGTTTGCCTGTTAAGTTGTTTTAGAATTATGGAGAGCCACTGAAGGGCCACCATCAGCATGGGGGTGCAATGAGAATATGCTAGATACAAGTGTGAAACTTGAAACAGTGGGAGGTAAGGAAGCAAGAGGACTGGTCAAGAGAATTGTTGGGAGGCCTGCCTGAGCGTTAGGGATCCAGGCGGGCTGTGGACCCTGAGACCACTGGGATGAGCTTAGGAGCTGATGGCCCATTCCCTCATCCCTTCTTTGCTGTTTGGCACATCCCACTAGCAGGGACTTTGTTGATCTAAGCATGAAGCTCTGAGAGTACGACAAGCATAGCTTACTTTAGGAGTCCGTTATTCCTGTTTCTCACAGATTGCGATTTCGGCTTTAAACTTAATTCAAACTCAGGTCACATTTGGGAGCCTTTAATATGGTAAAAGTTTCTTTATAAGATTCAAGGATATATTTATAGAATTAGTATATACATATAAATTGCTGCTTCAATCTTAATAATATAAAGTTACTAGAAACAGCCCAGCACGACTTTGGGCTGGGCCACATTCCTTAGGAACTGGTTTGGGCTATAATTAAGAGTTTCCGTACTGTAATGGTCATCACATTCACCTGGCTTTATGTTTATGTAAAAGTTTTGTGATTTAATTGGCATTGTTCTTTCTCATGCCTGAGGAAACTCCTGGTGGGAGGGGGATGCCCCTCACCTACCTGGCTTTGTGTTTGCGTGAAAGTCTTGCGATTTAACCTGTGAAACTTTAGGATAAAAGGCTTATGGTTCGTCCCATTAAAATGGTTTCTGCACTAGACAGAGTCCAGTCTCTCTTTCTTTCTCTTTATTTCTCCAGAATAATCGCCAACGCCACCACACCTTCCAGGGACCCTCTAAATCTCTTTGCAGGGGCTGGGCCCACACAGACAATGCTGCAATAATGTAGGCAAGAGATGATATTGTCCTAAGATAGTAGCAGTAAAAAGAAAGTGGATAGATTCAAGAGAATGGCAGGACACAGTGACTTATACCTGTAATCCCAGCACTTTGGGAGTCTGAGGCAGGAAGATTACTTGAGCATAGGAATTTGAGACCAGCCTGAGAACATAGTATGACCTCACCTCTACCAAAAAAAAAAAAGAAAAATTTTTTTTGAGTCAGAGCCTCTCTGTCACCCAGGCTGGAGTGCAATGGCAAGCTCAAGGCTACCGCAGCCTCAATCTACTCGGCTCAGGTGATCCTTCCACCTCAGCCTTCCAAGTAGCTAGAACCATACGCATGTGCCACCATGCCTGGCTAATTTTTTTATTTATTATAGAGACGAGGTCTCGCCATGTTGTTCAGCCTTGTCTCAAACCCCTGAGCTCAGGCAGTCCTCTCGCCTTCACCTCCCAAAGTGCTAAGATCACAGGTTTGAGTCACCTTGCCCAATAAAAAAAAAAAAATTATAATGAGCCAGGAATAGTGGCACATGCCTATAGTCCCAGCTACTCAAGAGGCTGAGGCTGAAGGATCACCTGAGCCCAGGAGGTCAAGGCTGCAGTGAGCCAGGAGCATGCTACTACACTCCAGCCTGGGTGAAAGAGACCCCGACTAAAAAAATAAGAGAGAGAGAGACTATTTAACACACAAGAATTATAAAATGTATGCTTGGTTATATGTAGAAGTATGGAGATGACAACCAAAGTTTCTGAATGGCCCAAGATAGGATCAAAGGACAATAAGAATGTTGGGAGAAGAAAATGGGGCATCCAATTTGGACATCTTGAGTGTTGAGTGTCTGTGGAAAATCCAGGGAGAGTTGTAATTTGCAAAAACAAGAGAGAGATCTGAACTGAAAGTTTAAATTTGGGAGTCATTGCCTTATGGGTGACAATTACAACCATGGGAGTGGATGAAATTTTCTAAGGAGATTATGTAGAATGAGAAAAGAAATGAGCCCGGGACACACCCAAAAAAACATTCACAAATAATACTATCTAACCTTTTACATCTGGAGAAATAGTACAAATACTAGTATATACTAATGCTTCAGTTAAGACTTAAAGTTTCGACTTGAGTTAATGTTGGGAATAAAAGTCTAAACATGAGACATAATTCAGCCATCCAGACTATATTGATTGTATATAAATTTGTTCTGCATTCTTCTGCTTTCTAGATATAGATGAGGGGGAATCCAAAAAAACCTGAAATTTATTTATACAAATTGTGTATTTATTCTTACATGCTTAAAGTTCAGTCACCTTTAAAGTACTCTTGATTTGATGCAACGCACCTATCGAGACACGTTTTCCACTGCACAAACAGTTTTGGAACTTGTCAATTTTGATGCCTTTTAGTGCTTCTGCCATTATTTGTTTCACCTCTTCTACTTAGGTAAAACATTTCCCTTTGAGGACTTTTTTCATCCAAGGAAACAAAAAAAAGTCACTCAGGGCAAGATTGGATGAATAGGGAGAGCGGAGCATGGGAGTTATGCTGTTTTGGGTCAAAAACTGCTGAGCACCCAGCACAGAGTAGGAAGGTGCACTTGTAAATCACCCATCATTTTCAATGCAAATGCATTGAAACAATTCCCCCCAAAAATTCACTGAAGCCAAACACAGCCTCTCACAACATTGGCCGGCACATTGATGTTGACGGGTTCCTAGAACACTTAAGAGGACGCCTGTACTACAAGAAGGTCCCCTCCGAAAAATAATTTCAGATTTTATTCAGATTCATACATATACATTACTCTGCATATTTACTAGTGTTGTTTTCACAAACTTTTCTGTTTGATTTTGAGACCCTGTCTAAATTCAGAGAACAAAATAAAGAATCGAGGTAGTTGTACAGATGAGTCAGGCCAAGAAATACTTTCTCCTCTTTTCTCTATAAGGAAGTGTCAGTGAAGCACAAATAAAGTCATCGTATTCTACCAGCAGTTGATTTAGTTGAGTTTTTCTCAAAAGGTTATATTACCCCAAGTGATAGAACCTGAAATGTCATGCCTCTCTTGTTTCTTTTCAGTTCCAGCATCTGTCCAGGGAATAACAGCAGACAACTTATACACCAGTTATTCCTTAATAGTAAGTTGGCAAAAAGCTGTTGGTGTGGCAGAAAGATATGATATCCTGCTTCTAAATGAAAATGGAATCCTTTTGAGCAATGCATCAAAACCAGCTACCACTAAGCAACACAAATTTGAAGATCTAACACCAGGCAAGAAATACAAGATACGGGTCCTAACTGTCAGTGGAGGCCTTTTTAGCAAAGAAGCCGAAACTGAGGGTCGAACAGGTAATCAGCATTCTTTAATGTTTTGTACCAAGTATCTTCAATGTCTACTATTGTGTAAGAACCATAGGGTGAGAGGGGATCAAACAACCTTGGGAGATGAAATCTATTTCTTGACTGGGCATGATGGTTCATGCCTGCAATCACAGCACTTTGGGAAGCCAAAGCAGGAAGATTGCTTGTAGCCAGGAGTTAAAGACCAGCCTGGGCAACATGGCAAGACCTTATCTCTATAAAAAGTAATAAATAAATATTTTTTTAAAAGATATCTATTTCTTAACATGGTAGGGGCATTCATTCTGATTTACCACTTCCATATCAGTCAACCTATCCACCCAGGCTTCAGCTCACTGCACTCTGATTCAGATTTTTCATTAAAATGGGTGCTATTAGCTTCCTATTGCTACTGTAGTAAATTGTCACAAACTTAGTGGCTTAAAACAACATACATTTGCTATCTTACAGTCTAGAGGTTAGAATCTGAAAAATGGGTCTTACTAGACTAAAACCAAATTGTCAGGTGTCCGCAGGGCTGTGTTCCTTATAGGAACTTTAAAAAGAAAATCCAATCCTTGCTTTTTTTCAGCTTCTAGAGGGCACCCATATTCCTTGGCTTGTGTCCCCCTTCCAGCTCTGTAACTTCTACAGCTGCCCTCACATCTCTCACATCTCTTTCTCTGACTCTTGCCTCCTTCCTTCATCTTTTAAGGATGCTTGCAGTTACCTTAGTCACCACTCAGACAATCCAGAATAATCACTTTGCCTCAAGGTCCTCAGAGTAATCACACCTACAAAGCCCCTTTTGCCACATAAGCTAACGTATTCACCAGTTCTGGGGATTAGAACACGGACCTCGTTCAGGCCATTATTCATACAACCACACTGGTCAGTATATTGATCACTTATTAATATTTACTAAGTACCTGGGTCTGAAGAGAAAGGGAGTGATGTCAATAGGGGCATAAAGATGAATCAGGCATGCCTCTTGTCTCTAAAGAGCTGACTGACTAGTGGGGGAGACAGACACATGGACAAATAATGACAATGCATTGTGATAAAGATGGTATGTAGCTGAGCTCGGTGGCTCAGCCTGTAATCCCGTGCTTTGGGAGGCTGAGGTGAGTGGATTGCCTGAGCCCGCGGGTTTGAGACCCGCCTGGGCAACTTGGCGAGACCTCATCTCTACAATAAATCAAAATTAGCCAGGCATGGTAGCGCGCTTGTAGTTCTAGCTACTTGGAAGGCTGAGGCGGAAGGATCACTGGAGCCCAGCAGGTCGAGGCTGAGGTGGCCGGGAACGGCCACTGCACTCCAGTCTGGGTGACAGAGTGAGACTCCAACTCAAAAAAAAAATAAAAATAAAAATAAAAAAAGATTGTATGTAAGAGGGAGATGTCAGATATTCAGAGAAGCATGGAGGTCAGGTGGATTAGGGAAAACATCATAAAAGTGACATCCCAGTATGGTCATGAAGGATAAAAAATTCTCTATATGGAGAGAAAGTTGAACACCTCACACCTCTATCTGTGCAGAGGCCAGGAGGTGTGAGAAGAAACAAGGAGGAGTTGCGGGTGGCTAAATTGCATGTAGGACAATGGAAAGGTAAGACTGGAAACCCAAATTGAGATCAAATTAGGAAGAGCCTGGCATGCCTGCCTCAGGAGTTTTTTGTTTTCTTGTTTTAACCTTGTATATGATAAAAAATTTTCCTGCCAGAGGCTGTTTTGTAATAAAAATGTGTACCTTAAAAAAGATAAAGCAGGCAGGTGTGGTGGCTCATGTCTGTAATCTCAGCACTTTGGAAGGCGGAGGTAGGAGGATCGCTTGATCCCAGGAGTTTGAGATCAGCCTGGGCAACAAATGAGACCCTGTCTCTACAAAAGTTAGCTTGACATGGAAGCACGAGCCTGTAGTCCCAGCTACTTGGAGACTGTGGCTCCTGCTTAAGCCCAGGAGTTTAAGGCAGCAGTGAACAACAATCATGCCACTGCACTCTATCCTGGGCAACAGGATGGAACTTGACTCAAAAAAATTAAAATAAAATAAATTTTTAAAAAATAGCCAAGTGTGGTGGTGTGTACCTGTAGTCCCAGCTATTCAGGAGGTTGACTCAGGGGGATTGCTTGAGCCCAGGAGTTGGAGGCTGCAGTAAGCAGTGATGGTGCCACTGCACTCTAGTATGGGCAACAGAGTGAGACCCTAACTCAACAAAAAAAAGGTAGATAAATCAGATAAAAATGGAGAATGTACTGAATGGAGATGAGACCAGAGCTGCAAAGACTCACTCATTCATTCATTCATTATTGAGTATCTACTGTGTGCAAGGCACTGTTCTAACTACTGGATATACAGAAGTGAATAAAACAAATTCTCATGGTCATGGAATCTATATTTTAGTAGGGAAAATGGAAGGCAATAAACAAAATAAATAAGCAAAAGATATAGGAGGTTTAAAAATGCCAAAAGGAAAATTAAAGCAGGAAGGTGGGATAGCAAGGATTAGGGGCTTACAGTTGTAGACAGTACAGTCCTTAAAGACTTAATTGAGGAGGAGACATTTGAGTAAAACTCTGAAAGAAGTGGTAGAGTCATGTAAATTTCTGGGGAAGAATATTTCTAAATAGAGCCAATGACAAGGTAAAGACTTTGAGTGGGTGGGTGTCTGACCTGCTAGAAGAAACAGTAAAGAAGCCTGTATAGCTGGAACAGAGTGAGCAAAAATGAGAGTGGGAAGACACAGTCAGAGAGGTAATCTCATAGGATGATAAGGGTCAAAACTGAAACCCATGCAGGGGTCTGATAAAGAACAGTGGATATAACCAAGAAATATGTCTGCATTAGATAAAGTGGCACTTAGTGGCTAAGTAGACTGTAGAAGGAGGAACAGAGGAAGACTCTAGAGTTTCTTCTGGCAGAAGTTGATATGTTCATTGAGATATGAGAAGCAAGAAGAGGAAGTATCAAGAAGAAATGCACAGAGCTCAGTTCTGTACTGAGTTTGATATGTCTGAATGACTTGCAGAGAGAGGGGACCATAAACAATTGGAAATACAGGCCGGAGATCAGAAGAGAAGTGAGCTGGACAGAAAAAGTTGTGGACCAAAATGCTAGTTAAATCCATAAAGTGAACGAGATCGGTTGCTCAGCTAGTGTTATAGAATATGAAGGGAAATACCAACTTTTAAGGCCCTGGCATGAGGAAAGGAGAAAGCAAAAGAGCATTCGGAGTGGAGAGAGAGCTCGGGCAAAATCAAAACAGATGTCCTATTGGAGGAATCAGGCAGTGTGTGTGCCAGCAGTTTGAAAGCAGGCTGTGTCTAGCAGCACTTGACCACTTGGCCAAGAGGTAGCACTAAAGTCCAAAGTGGTTGCGAAATCCTGATATGTAACTTTTTAAAAAAAGAAATGGTTTTGGCTTTTCCTATTGTTTCTTCTCCTGTATTCCTGAACCCAACCTCTTTCTGTTTGCTTTTCCCTTTCTTTCCTATCCACTCACTTCCTCCCACTGCCTCTCCCTCCCTCATTCTCCTGTTCCCCAACTTTCCCAGTCCCGGCAGCTGTCACCAACCTGAGGATCACAGAGAACTCCACCAGGCACCTGTCCTTCCGCTGGACTGCCTCAGAGGGGGAGCTTAGCTGGTACAACATCTTTCTGTACAACCCGGATCGGACTCTCCAGGAGAGAGCTCAAGTTGACCCGCAAGTCCAGAGCTTTTCTTTCCAGAACTTGCTACAAGGCAGAATATACAAAATAGTGATTGTAACTAACAGCGGGGAGCTGTCTAATGAGTCTTTCATATTGGGTAGAACAGGTAAGACCTGGACCCAAGTAGGAATGAACACTGAGGAAATTGTTATAGTATTCACTGACTTTTCCTTGATTTGTCCTTAGCTTCCTATAGGAAATTTGTGACTTTCAGGACTTTTGACCCTAAATCACACCTTTGACAATAGAAAAATAATTTTTGGCCAGGTTGTTGTAGGTTTATGGTTTTTTGTTGTTTGTTTTGATTTGCTTATTTTGTACTGGCTCCTCCTCTTTTGTCTTCACTCGTTGACTTAATAGGGTTTGGTAAAAAATGGATCTGGCTCCTCCTCTTGCCAGCAAATTGTACAAGAGGGTTGTAACACCACCTCCCCTCTTCTCCTTCACCCACCACCACCCATGGCTCAATTCAAGCTACCCCCTTCAGCTTTGTACAAGAAATAGTTGAAATGGTAGGCAGGACCAGAGAAGGGCAACCACAAATTGGACAAACAAGCAGTGACTGTTGTGAGTTGGAAACACAGCACTAGATGAAATGAAAACACAGCGTTCTAGGAAGATGAGATAGAGATGTCTCTCCAGACTGCAAATAAGAAATGGAATCCTTTCTTTTTCCACAATTTGAGTCCATTGGCTCCCATGCAATTTTTTTTTTTCCTTTTTGACAATACTTTCTGGGTATTCTTCTGGGCCAGGTACAGAGAACACTACTGGAATTTGACATTGACCAAGACAGATGAGAACTCTGACCTTGGAAAGCTTTGTAGTAGGGCAAAGGGGATGGGGACTGGAAGAGCTTTTGAGGGGAGATGATTTTGGAACACCTTAAATTCTATGAAAGAAATGAACAATGTGTCATGACAGTGACTTGGTAGGACAATGATAGTCACTAGAGAAGGCATTTCAGCAGAGACTTGAAGATGAGGGGCACCATGTGAAAAACCCATGCCAAGTGCACCCAATAGAAGCTCTCAGTCTGTCTTTTGAAGAGAATGAAGAACAGCAACAAGCCTAGACCACAGATAGAACTGCCTAGATGTTACCATTTCCTGGGCAACCTACCCTCTGCACATCTTCCCTTACCTGCTCACCCACTGCTAAAGCTCACCTGACAGAGCAACCATCTTCATTCTCCAGAGAATAACAAAAGTTTAGGCCAGGTGCGGTGACTCCTGCCTGAATCCCAGCACTTGGGAGGCCACAGCAGGAGGACTGCTTGAGCCCAGAAGTTTGGGAACAGCCTAGGCAACATAGCGAGAACTTATGTCTCCAAAAATATTTAAAAATTAGCCGGCTTTGGCGGCATGCACCTGTAGTCCCAGCTACTCAGGAGGTTGAGGTGGGAGGATCGCCTGAGCCCAGGAGGCCAAGGTTGTGGTGTGCCATGATTGTACCACTACATTCCAGCTTAGATGACAGAGTGAGACAGTGACTCAAAACAAAAAACAAAAAAATTTAGATCTCATGGGACAAGGGGCAACATGACTAATCTATACAATTACAAGAGTGATTGTGACTTTCCTTCCTAAATGAGGTTGTGCTAATACAGATTGTATAAGGAATAGCATGAGAGAACTGAAAATGGAAGGGAGGGTGGAGAAGATATAGAGAGACCCACAGAGGTCTGTTATGGGATGGTGGCTGCAATTAGATGGGCCAGACTGGGAGCATCTGGAATCTTTCATGCACATTTGCTGGGCCTTTTATAAGCTAAGTTTCTAACTATTAACTAATCATTTATGAACATCTCATTTTCCATACTGATGCAGGTTCATGTAGCAAGCGTATAGAAGTCATTACCTGTCTTGTTTTATTTTAATTTGCACTGTATCTCTAGACCACATGCCCCCTAGACTTAAGCAATCTAACATATAGGCAAGATCTAACTCTACAATATGTACAACTCACCCATCTGCCCAAAAAAGCTTATATTCTCACCCGTGGGCCAAAATGCCTCTGTCTCTGTTTTGTCCTCAGTAAGAATTTGTCTTCTGTTTAAGTCCCAGCCTCCGTGAGTCACCTCAGGGGATCCAATCAGAACATGACGGACAGTCTTTGGTTCAGCTGGAGTCCAGCCCCTGGGGACTTTGACTTTTATGAACTGATTCTCTACAATCCCAATGGCACAAAGAAGGAAAACTGGAAAGACAAGGACTTGACAGAGTGGCGTTTTCATGGACTTGTTCCTGGAAGAAAGTACACACTGTGTGTGGTAACTCACAGTGGAGATCTCAGCAACAGTGTCACAGGGGAGAGCAGAACAGGTGAGAAGCCCTGGTGCCAATAGCCCAGTTTTGGTGGGAAGTGGTTTCCAAAGACAAGTGTTAATTATGATTTTATGACAAAAGAGAAAGTCAATAATGATGTGTGCTGTTCCTGAACATGGGAAGACACAGACTTTGGTCAAAAAGATCTAGGTACTTAGCTTAGCTCTCTCACTTACCTCTATGAATCTGGGCAATTCATTGAGTATCTAAGCCTCAGCTTTCTTATTTTTTTAATTGTTATTATTATAAAGATGTGGGTAAAATTCAGGGTTAGATATACAAACATTGATTTTGCACGTACTATTTTTGTTGAGGTATGCCCCTCCCTCCCCTAGCAGTTTCCCTCAACTGCCAATCCCAGCCCACCTCCCCTGACAGTTTCCCACTACTGCCAATTCCTTTCTTATAGTATTATAATAGTTGTTCAAGGTCCACTTATGAGTGAAAACATATGGTACTCTGTTCTTTGTTTCTGTGATAGATCACTGAGTATGATCGACTGTAAAGCCATCCAAGTTGCTGCAAAGTCCATA